>NC_056729.1:1583381536-1583611536 GCF_019279795.1 Protopterus annectens
TTAGAATGTACTACAGAATAAGAAACAGAATAAGCAACTAAAATGCTACAAGAATAAGCTTTTATTTAGGCATAAAAGTAAAGTTCTATCCTTTGTACTGACCGTGGGTATGTGTCGGCCTGTAAAATCTGATGTTTATACCAAAAGTGTTCCACTTTGGCCATTTGATAAGGTGGCAACCCTACACACACATTAATGTGGTGTCTTTGGAGATGATATGCTTAATGCATAAATACATAAATACATACATACGTACATACATACATAAATAAACAATTCAATCAATCAATCAATCAGCTTTATTTTAAGAAATATTTTCTCTTTCTGAAGGATGCAACATCTCAGGTTGCTACATGTCTCATCAGACACAGGTATTGTAAGAGTCTAAGCTGCATTCTATGTCTCTCATTTCTTCACAAATTTCCTTTAAGAGGGAAAAAAAATACTTAATATGCATAAATGAAAAATGTAAAGAAACACACTTACAGCTGTTTTGCCCCCAGTCAAAGCATAGCATAGCATTACAGACAAAATCCCTACCAAGCAAAGTCTCTAATCTCTGTAGCCCTACACAGGATTTTTAGCTTACGTATCTTAGTGTAAAAACAACATACTCAATCCGATTTGCATTTATCTTCTTGCTGCTAATTTACTTGTCGCATGTAAATCAGGTACTGACAATAGTAAGAGAAAAACAGAACCATTTGAATTTCATGGTTCACAACTTTCTATCTCTCATAGGCCATTCTGTGCTTTCAGTGCCTTTATTTCTTCTTACTGTATTACTGAGGTATAATAAAAATATGTAGATATGTCGGGTTTAACTTTGCCCAATATTGCATTATTACATAGAATCCTTAAAGCCATATATCATATTCCATAACATCCCAGCTGAACAGTAGAGGCAGAATAAATCTAGTACATGAGTAAAAAACTACAGTCCTTTATTAATTACCTCACTGTGAGATGCACAGCATGTACAACAATTGCAAATTATTTTCACCCTAAAAGCTTCCTCTGTGCCAGCATTCTACTCTAGTCAAGAGCTACATTAAATTCACTGTCACATGAGTGCTCTAATTATTGTGCAGTCTCTCCATATGCATGCATACACAGACATACACAAACGCATACATATATGTATCTATAAATATATTTAATGTTTTTCTTATTAATGGGTATTTTTAGGCACATTGTAATATATGTTTATAGTTATGCATGGTTAACCTGGTAAGCCCACTGGACATAACTGTCCCTTTTCAGGGGTAACAAGAGCACTGTCTGGTTAAGTGATTGGTACAAAGTCACACACTAGGCAAACAGAAGTGGAATAATACATCAAACGGTGTGACCTTGACTACAGGAAACAACTCTTTACTCTGTGTTGTCAGACAATATACATTACACATACAGTGATAAATATCCAATAATATAAAGACTTACTAAATAATTTCATAGATATAGCAATAGAATAGCTTATAAATAATAAATAACAGGTCTGTCACTGTTTTTTTTTTCCATTGCTTGAGTTTTCTATCATGTCAGCAACAACAATAGTGACATCTGGTGGATATTTTATAGTATAACTTTAACAATTTAACACACCTTGCTGAGATGGTAAAATAACATCCCAATACTATTTGCTATGTATTCAGTTGATGTCGTTTTGAATAAACAGTAATAGCAACATCTGATCAATAAGTAATAAATAAAATCAAATAAAAAATAAGTGTCCCTTTGGCAACAGACTAAAACTTTAAACTTGGGCTGAAAAATGCACTTGCATTTACTATCCACTACTTTCTTTCTAATCCAGTAACAGTCTATCCTAATGTATTATATTCATATTTAAAAATTGTAGCCACTCCAATAAAAACATGAAAACAGAGACAGCAGAAGAATATGCCTTAATATGCTTGCATAATGTATTATTTTTTCTTTGGAATAAATGTCACTTAAATACTCAGTGATATGAAAGTTCCAAAGTTAGGTGATTTTTCCAACATAACATGATCTACATAAGTTCATAGGCTGTTACTAAGTTAACAACCCCTAGGGCCCTTACAAGCCTAGCCAGCCATCCTAAACCATTTGAGAACTGAGTATCATGGGTGCCTGAGTGCCTCTATGGGGGGCATGTCAGTAGGGAGGTAACAAAGGATTTGAGGGGGGTGTTAGTTAGGATAATATTTTTCTTATTGACATCCTCTTTCCATGTGGGACATGCGGGACAGACTAGGGGTGAATTTATGATTTCCCATGCATTTGTCAAGGTTTCAGTTAAAAAGGGTCAAGGATGAACTCTGTTTTATATGGATAGGGAGGCTGTTCCATTGTGCGAGGATCTTTTGGGACACATATCTGTCTCTCCATTCTGTTCATGTCACAAGCAAAGTTCAGATCTCTGGATCTAGTGTTGCTGGTGCTGTTTGTTTTGCACATGTACAACAGATCCATCAGAACTGGGTCTGAGGAAGTCCTGTAAGTCAGGCAAAGCTCCCCTCTCAGCAGCTTGTAGGAGATTGAATAAGAGACAGAGCCTTTAGGCAATCAGAGTAGGACAGGGTATTCATCTCTTGAATTCACCTTTGTGGGCATTCCGACTGTTGCAAATGTCGGTTAGGGATCACCTTTATTTGCCTGACAGTTCATTTGCCCAACAGAATTTTCAGGCAGCCCAATTGCCTGACAGTTCATTTGCCCGACAGTTCATTTGCCTGACAATTAGAAAAAGGCAAATAAAAGGTATATGTTCTTTTCCCCACAGTAGTGCGATCCTGGGGTTAGAATATATAGTCGGGAGGGGTAATTTGGTTTTATATTGCCCAATTTGGTGTTTTATTGTTCACTAAAACCAAAGTAGGTGGGGGGCTTCACCCCCCCCACACTCCCCTAACTATATATTCTAACTCCAGGATTGCACTACTGTGGGGAAAAGTACATATACCTTTTATTTGCCTTTTTCTAATTGTCGGGCAAATGAACCTTGCATTGAGCAGCATATTGCCATCTCTGAGGATGATGAACTGGCACCTCAACTGAGTGTCATGTTTAATCATAGCCTCACCTCAGGCTTCATGCCCACTGAGTGGCACACAGCTACAGTTATCCCACTCCACAAGGGGGGATCCACCTTGGAACCCAGGAACTACTGTCCCATCAGTCTGATGAGCCTGATCTGCAAAGGCATGGAACGCATTATCACGGAACTTATAAACAAAGACACTGGCAACTTTCAAACACTGGACCCCACCCAGTTTGGGTTTGTGAAGGGCCGATCTTGTCTCCTGAACCTGATTGACTTCTTTGAATCAGTCTCCAGAGCTGTGGACGAGGGTAAGGCAGTCCATACAGCCTATCTGGACCTCACCAATGCGTTCAACACCATCTCCCACTCTGGAATCATAGATAAACTTACTAAGCTGGGCATAAATCTCTACACCACTCAATGGGTTGCCAACTGGCTTACTGACAAAACCCAGACTGTAAAAGCAGCCGACTCCAAATCCAGCTCCAGACAAGCGACAAGTGGAGTACCTCAGAGTTCAGTCCTGGGACTGCTCTTGTTTGGCATCTACTTCTCTGAAGTACAGGTCAACACTAAGGGACTCTGGCTAACAAAGTTTGCAGATGACTGCAAACTGGGAGCCATTATTGAATCCCCAAATTATGTGGATATTCTACAAAAGGGCCTTACAGAAACAGATGCTTGGTGTCAGAGCCATGGGCTCAAGCGTAATGCCAAGAAATGTATAGTTATCTCCTTTGGGAAAAACCATGTACCCATGAATTACCACATAGGTGGCAGTACACTAAACACCAAAAGTGTGATGACAGACTTAGGACAGTGGTCTCACCTTCAATAACCACATTGCCACAACAGTCAGGAAATCCTTCTATGTGGCACACCTCATCACTAAGGGCTTTTCATCCAGACAAAAGGAAGTCATTGTCCCACTGTACACATCCCTCATTAGACCCATTATAGAGTACAACGCCCCATTTGGTATGTACCTCACAAGACATCTACAACAGCTGGAAAGGCTGCAGAAATACCTCACTAAAAGAATCACAGGCCTAAAGCAGATGCCCTATGCTGACCATCTAAAAAAACTATACTCTGTGGCATATCGTCTACTCAGAGACAATCTTTGCTTAACATACAAGATCATGTCAAACCCTGAGCTGTTGGACATGCTCCACTTAAAGAAATCCCAATCCCTCAGAGCCACACATTCCAGGGATTTAAACCTTGTCATCACAATGAACAAAACATGCTGGAGGGATAGGTTCTTGAACCAGAGACTCCCCATACTCTGAAATAGACTGCCCATACATGTCAAGCAGAGTGCCTCCTTGGCCCTCTTCAAAAGGAACCTTGATGATTGGATGGGAGATGGGAAATTCACCCTGGGGATCACGTTCAGTCACCCTGCTAGACAGGGGTCCAGGGAAGTAAATATTGTGGGAAGAAATATCCAGGGAATTGTTATGGCTAGGCTTGTATAGGCCTAGGGCCTACATATGTTACAATAAGACGTTCCTGCTGTATAAAAAGTACTAGGCTTATGAGCATCTGAGCTTGCTATAATCAAGGTAGTTAGTGGGGTGGAAAGAAAGGTAGAGGTTGGATGGGGTGGGTGATATTAGAGTGGGAGTTGCAAGGGCATAGCCAGCATGTTTTTAGGTGCGCTTTTAGTAAAGTTTTGAAGTGGGTGCATGATGGTACGGAGGTAATTGTGGGTGGTAGGGAGTTCCATAATTTGGCTATGGCGCAAGAGAATAGTGCTTCACCAGCAGAGTTATTGGCTTTAATGATCTGCAAGTGATTTTTGTTGCTGGATCTTAGTGGTCTGGTGGTGCGATAGGGTTGGAGTAGATTCTGGAGGGATGGGACATTTAGTGGATGGTTTACTAGTTTGTGGGTGAGTGATAGTTGATACCATTGAAGGAGGTGAGGGAGTTCAAGCCAGCCCAGTTCAGCAAGTGAGAGACAGTGGTGACTATGGTAGGATGCCCTTGTGGCGAATTTGGCGATTTTGTTGTAGCAGGTCTCTAGCTTGTTTAGATCGCATTGCTTAAGTTGGTATATATTGGAGAGGCATAAAGTAGGGTGGAGATAAGGTGGGAATTTGCTACTGAAATCTTTGCTGCTTTGGTGAGAAGTTGCTTATTTCTGTATAATGCTCCTAGTTTTTTGTGGACTTTTTTAT
Source organism: Protopterus annectens (assembly GCF_019279795.1). Classification (NCBI taxonomy): domain Eukaryota; kingdom Metazoa; phylum Chordata; order Ceratodontiformes; family Protopteridae; genus Protopterus; species Protopterus annectens. The sequence goes on from NC_056729.1 coordinate 1,583,386,750, forward strand.
GGTCATGGATATGTGAATGTCAAATTTTAGTTTATTGTCTATTTCCACTCCTAACAATTTGGTGTGTTCAGTTGGGTATATAGTGGTGTTGTCTTTTGCTGTGATGTTAAAGTGAGAGTTGTTTTGAGTATGTTTGGTGGGTTGGAAGATGAGTAGTTTAGTTTTGTTTGGGTTGAGTATTCATTGGGCATCGGATAACCAAGTTTCAACAGAGGAAAAGGCTTCCTGTGTGACTTTTTGCAGTTTGGGTAGGGACTGGGCTGAGCAGATGATGGTTGAGTCATCTGCATATTGTATGAGTGTGCCATGTTTGGTGGCAGAGGCTAGATTATTGGTGAAAACAGAGAAGAGTAGGGGTCCAAGAATGGATCCTTGGGGAACCCCTATGGAGACAGGTAGTTGGGGAGATATGTCATTCTGCCATACAATGGATTGTTGGCAGTCAGACAGGTAACTCTGAAACCAGTTGGTGACTGATTGGTAGAAGGATAGGTTATTGAGGACAGAGATGAGTTGTTTGTGTGGGACCATGTCAAATGCTTTAGATAGGTCTAGGCAAGTAGCAGAGGAGAGATAGCCATTGTTTTTATGCTGAAGGATAGTGTTAGTAAAAGAGAGTAAGGTAGTGGTGGTGCTATGGAATGAAATGAAAAAAACTATGCTCCCTCCCCAAGTCCTCTTTGCACTACTTAGGAATCATGGGTGAAATCAAATGTAATTAAGGACATATTTTAAATATTACTGCAATTTAATAAATTTCACTGAGCTACATGTTTTACATCAACATGCATTTCTGAATAATAATAAGTTGTTGTATCTTTCGGGTTTTCCCGGTTAGGGGTCGCCACAGTGGAACTACGGTCTGCTAATGATTGGCAGCAGATTTTTACGTACCGAGTTGCCAGCCCTGACGTACAACCTTCAACGAAGGTACGCCCATTCACGCATGTCTCCACACAGAAGATGCTTTAGCTGAGAATCGAACAGGACGTCTTACTGGGAGGCGACAATGCTACCGCAGCACCACTACCGCTTTTGAATAATAAGAAGTATGAAACTATAATGTATAGTAGTTTGGATTATCTGCAACCTACTGTGATTTACCTACAAAACAAACATTTTATGAGGGATGGGGCAAAAATATGAGGCAAAACCAAGGCCATTTTCGAAAATCAAGAAAAGCTGAGGGTTATGGTGCAGTCGTCCATGGACTGCAGTTGTTGGTATTGCTATATCTGGTTGCCTGTCATGTTAAAAAAAAAAAAAACTCACCTCGTTATTGCAGCCATCATCAGCACTCTGCTATACTGTGCAGAAGATTGCCAGAGATCAGAATATTCATTTATTTAGTTTAAAGAAAGTAAATATAAAACTAACTAAATAAAGTAGTAGCAACTGCTTATGCTGCGCATGCACAAATGGTAGACACACAAAGGATGTGATTGTTATCTTTGGCACAAAAGCTAACCAAAATGCTTTTAATTATTTCATTGGCTGGTCATGGGACTCTGTGGAGCTGTGGGTCCTGGGTGACCAACCGTTTCACCTCCTGTTATGATCCACCAATGGGTTAGTTACAGGAAATGATTTTTACTTTTGAATTTGTGTATTAATACAGAGATCTTAACCTAGCCAAACATCAAGAACAACCTAAAAATAGCATGTTACACTTAAAATGCATTTTATCCAGAACATTTCCAGGAAAGATGAAAGGCAAACCAAGGCAGGTGGATGAAGACTGGTTAAACACAAGTCAAACAATCCAAGTTGAAGAATAACCAGTTAAGATAAAGTCAAGATATGAGATCTGAAGAAGCACCTGGATAGCTGTGAAACTGCTTGTCTTTTTCTTGGATGTTTTTAACATTCTTTATACTGTTTTATTCAGCATTTTTCTGCTGTTTTATTAAACTTTGGAACTGCTACTTCATTGGATTCAGCCGTGTTGAATGGTTATTCTTCTACAGTTCCTAGAAACCTGTTGCTGTTGTAATCTTCATAGAATAAGAAAGCAGCACATTAAAGAATGGTGTCTAACATGCGATACAGTATACTTACCTCCTACTACACTCAAACCCACATCACACATACCTACATATGTGGAAGTTCTCACCAGAAACATACCTAAACACCAGAGACTTTCCAAATACAAACACAAGCACACTACACATAATGCTTCCTTTGTAGAACAAAATACACATAACAGCTGTTATACCAGTGTCTCACCCATCCACCCCTTAAGGCAAAACCCAAACTCAAACATATTAGTCATAGGTGATTCTGTCGTGAGACACACAGATGTCCCTCTCATCAGGCTGGATAAGTAGAAGGTCACAGTCAGCTGTCCATCAGGTGCCAGGATCTGCCATATCACACATGCATTCAATCAAGTCTCTCAAAACCAGGTACTGTTATGACTCTGTAATAGTCCATGTTGGTGTGAATGACTTGAGACACACCTCTCTGAACTATATGAAGAGAGACATGAATTGAGATCTCGGACTATGTGTCTCAGGCAGGTATGTCCCTAGCCTTGAGGAGCATTTTACCTTCACCTAAGATTATACAAACAGAAAATGATTGACTTCAATAATTGGCTTAATTTCTGGTGTCATTCTAAGTGGATACAGTATCTGCCAGCTGGGATGACATGACTGACTGACCTCGATGCTTTGCCACAGATGGTCTTAATCTGTCATCCCTGGGATTTCAGCTACTGGCTAAGGCTCTTGCCACCCCCATAGTGCCATTTTTAGGCAGTGTCTTAAGAACAAAATTCCCAACATAAAAACTCCATCTAAAAACAAGTCTTAACATGGAGCTGCACTCACTGGAAGCAGTCCTCACCTTGGAAGACTTAGACACTTGTGCAGTCACGGAGACCTGTTCAAGGCTGTGGAGACCACCCCAACCATACCAGACTACACCTCCTTCCACACGTTTTAGACCACAAACTGAAGGTGTGAAAACTAAAGGAGGTGGTGTATCAATATTCATTAAAGATAAACACACCTCCAGATTGGTTAAACAATATGATTCCCTGGAGATACTTCAGGTGCAATTAACTGTTGATAGGACACCTATTCAAGTCATTACCAGCTACAGGATTCCCTCCATGAATCAGGATACCCATTCTGCCTATTTAGATCTACTTGAATCTATCTAGATACACCTGAACACCCAGGTTTTGGGTGACTTTAACTACCCATCCATTGACTGGGTAAATTACTTGCACTCTAACTCACTTGCCCAAAGGTTCCTCGACTTTAACTCTAATGCACTGGATCAGCTAGTTGACACCCTTACAAGGGGTGGCAACATTCTGGATCTGGTGCTTACCAGTATGGAGGACCACTGTAACACCCCCTACTGTGAGGTCTTCTCTAGTGAGATATGACCACAAATCAGTCTCATTCGAAGTAACTATCACACCCGTCACCTTCCCCCTTCAGCAGCAACTAAAAGAAAAAACTTCTCCAAAGCAGATTATAACCTCTTACAGAATGGTATAAATAGCTTTACTGTACCTCTCCCCTCAAATGAAACTGGCAACTACACAGAGTTCTACACCAGTGCTTTATACAAACACCTGTATAACTGCATTGACTCGGCCATACCCAATAGGATCAAAACAAGCTCCTCAAAGAAGAGCAAACCTGCCTGGTGAACAACTGCCATTAACAGGCTTACAATAAGAGGAAGAAATTGCTGTCTAAGAGAAAGAGGAAGCGAGCCATAAACTGGAAACACTCCCTCCTCAGCTTAAACAAGCAAATAAAACTTCTTCTGAAGTCCTCCAAAGCAAACTATGAATACAAATGAGTTTCTTCAATTAAGGACAACCACAAGGCATTCTTTAGTTACATCCATAACCTAAAATGAAAGGCCCAGATTTGTGCTAAACTAGTAGTTAATAATACCACATATACTGAGCCTGTGGACATAGCTAACCTGTTAGCCGACAGGTTCTGTGAAAACTTCACTCACCTGTCCCAGCCACAAGTAGCCAATGACATTCCTACCACCTGTTCTCTACCTTGTATCTCTAAAGAGAAGGTCATAAATGTCCTCTCTAAGGCCAAAAACACAGCATCTATGGGACCTGATAACATCCCAGGTTGCATCTTACACGGGCTCAGACAAGAATAAACAGCACCACTATGTACTCTTTTCAATCATATTCTAAGCTGTGGCTATGTCCCAGCTGATTAGAAAATGGCTACTGTTATCTCCTTGACAAATGTGGTGCTTCCACTGACCCTGGGAACTATAGACCTATTAGCCTGACTAGCCTTATCTGCAAGGCCATGGAGCGAATCATCATGGACCTTATCAACAAAGATATAGGTAATCTCCAAACACTTGACCCTACTCAGTTTGGATTTGTCAAAGGGAGATCATGTCTGTAAACATGGTGGACTTCTTTGAGACACTCACCAAGGCACTGTATGAGGGGAAATCTGTACACACAGCCTACCTAGACTTAGCCAAGACTTTTGACACTATCCTCCACTCAGGCTTCATTGACAAACACACCCAGCTAGGTATCAACCCTTACATCATTAGATGGTTCACTAACTGGCTCACTGATAGAACCCATGTAGTCAAAATAGGGGAATCCATCTCCAACAGCAGACCTGTAACCAGTGGTGTTCTACAGGAATCAGTCCTGGGACCTCTAGTGTTTGGAATCTATTTCTCTGAAGTACAAGCTAAAACTAAAGGTTTGTGGCTGACAAAGTTTGCTGATGACTGCAAACTGGGAGTGCTCATAGAATCTCCAAATGATGTCAACATCCTACAAGAGGGTCTTACACAAACAAATGATTGGTTCCAAAGTCATGGCCTTAAACTCAATGCAAAAAATGTATTATCATCCCTTTCAGTAAGTGCAATGTTCTTGCTAATTACCACATCAATAACAACACCCTAAGTACACACTCAGTGGTGAGAGACCTGGGCACACAGGTTGACAGTAACCTTACCTTTGATCACAATGTCTCCACAGTGGTAAGACAGGCATTCTGTATTGCTCATCTCATAAGTAAGGGTATTGCATCCAGAAAAAAAGAAGTTATAACCGTTACTTTTCCCTCATCAGGCCAATAATTGATTACAACGCCCCTTTTGGTATGTACCCTTCCAAGCACATGCAGCAAATGGAGAGACAGCAAAGGTTCCTCACAAGGAAAATTCAAGGTCTTGAGCATTTGTCCAATGTGGATCATCTGAAATCACTGTCACCTTATTGCGTTTCATACAGACTACTCAGAGGCAATCTCTGCCTTGCATATAAGGCAATCTATGACCCTGCTTTATTGGAAACGCTGCATATCCGCAAGTCAAATAGGTTACTCACTCTAAAGATCTTAACCTGGTATGTGACATTAATAGAACCTGCTGGAGGGACAGATTTGTCTCCCAGAGGTCAACACACCTTTGGAATGGACTCCCACTTCATGTCAAACAGAGCACCTCATTGGCCCTCTTCAAATGCAATCTGGACAACTGGATGGGTAACTATTATTTCAACCCTGGGGTTCTACCTGTGTCTCTCTTGGACAGGGGCAATTCATGCTGATCATTGAAATAAGGGTAGAACTTGGTTAGGCTTGTAAGGGCCCTAAGGTCATTAGCCTAGTAGCTTCCTATGATCCTATGATCCTAAGTCCCACCTTTGGCTAACCCATTGCCCCACCCATTTCAGCAAGTAAATGTGCATTGCTTTTCTTTCACAGTTTATAGTCATTCTAACAATAGTCTTGATGAAACAATCTTCTTCTTCTTCTTTCAGCTGCTCCCATTAGAGGTCGCCACAGCAGATCAACTGTCTCCATTTCTTCCTGTCCTCTGCATCTTGCTATGTCACACCAACCACCTGCATGTCCTCTCTCACCACATCCATAAACCTTATCTTAGGCCTTCCTCTTTTCCTGTTACCTGGCAGCTTCATCCTTAGCATCTTTTTCCCAATATACTCTGCATCCCTCCTCAGAACATGTCCAAACCAACGTAATCTTGCCTCTCTGACTTTATCTCCAAATCTTCCAACCTGGGCTGACCCTCTAATATACTTATTTCTAATCCTGTCTATCCTCATCACACCCAGTGCAAATCCTAACATCTTCAACTCTGCCACGTCAAGCTCTGACTCCTGCCTTTTTGTCAATGTCACTGTCTCCAACCCATATAGCATAGCTGGTCTCACTACCCTCTTGTAGACCTTCCCTTTCACTCTTACTGGTACTCGTCTGTCACAAATCACTCCTGACACTCTTCTCCACCCACTCCATCCTGCCTGTACTCTCTTCTTCACCTCTCTTCCACACTCACCATTACTCTGAACTGTTGATCCCAAGTACTTAAACTCATCCACCTTCGCCACCTCTACTCCTTGCATCCTCACCATTCCTCTATCCTCCCTCTCATTTACACACCTATATTCTGTCTTAGTCCTGCTGACCTTCATTCCTCTTCTCTCCAGAGCATATCTCCGCCTCTCCAGGGTCTCCTCCACCTGTTCCCTACTCTCACTACAGATCACAATGTCATCTGCAAACATCATAGTCCACGGGGTCTCCTGTCTGATCTCGTCTGTCAACCTGTCCATCACCATTGCAAATAAGAAATGACACAATAAATGTGTTAAATGCAACAAGTGAACATATACATATATAAAAATTCTCAACATGTTTAAAGGCAATATTCCTCATTGTTCTTCAACTGGCATGTATGTTGAAACTATACATACATGTATACAAATATTTCAGACATGGGCATTAAAGCTCTCCTAGTCTGCCAATATACTAAAATATTTGTTCCCATAATAAGTGTCCAGGCTGTTCTTAAAAAATATCTAAACCACTGCTTGTCTTAATGTAATTTGGTAGTTTGTTCCACGCATCAGTTACTCTGTCAGAGAACCAGTTAATACACTTCTCATTCCTACCAAATCTTTTTTAATTTTTCCAAGTCTTTTGGGTTTCTAATACCATGATGGGAATGGACCCCATTCCTAAGTGAAAGTAAGATTAAAATTCATGAAATTAGTATTGTTTCAATCTTTGATGTCAGCCAGAAATGCTCTTTGCAGTACCTGCAATGTGCCCAATAATGACTCCTTCTGCAATTTGTATGGAGTTACATGTACTGGCAACATGTCTAAGTATGATTGTAGGTTCTTTTTTATTGTCTGGGTATCTTTCTTCCACATTGCTCTTATTTCTGCCTGCACATCCTGATATTTTATGACTTTACCTCCATTTGGACTTCTGTATAGGTTGTCTGATGATTCTCTACTACTTTTTGGATTGGATGACTTGGAAGCGTGGCTTATTACATCAATAGTATTTATACAGCTAGTTAACTGTCATGGGTTTTGGTTCTGATGATGTCTATTTGTAACAGATGAAAGTGCTTAACCTTAATTTGATGTGTTTCTATTAAAGTTCCCGAGTCAGTGTGTCATATCATCTGGATTTTTTCTTTCTTTCTGTACTACTTTTTGATAATTCCAAACATTCCCAGAGATAGTTGTCTCTAAATGCCCAATATACCTGAATAAGATCTTCTCTTAAATATCTATAGGAGATACTGTACAAGTTCAAATATTTTAGTATTTTATAATAACTTACATTTTCACATCCATGGATGCCCTTTGGTATATTTCCACTGTACACTTTCCAATTCACTAATTCTTGTATTCCTATAAGGTTTTCATATTGTTATTCCATACTCAAGTTTGGGTCTAATGTAATTAACAAACAATGACTTCATAATTTCTGATTTCCCGGACTTTTTAAATATTTTTATACAACCTATAGTTCCATAGCTATCATTAGTCAATTAGTTGATATGATTACAAAAACTCAAAGCTGGAACTACCCATATACCAGGGTCCTTAAATTAATCTACAGTTTCAGTCACTATGTGTTGTATTAAATATTCACTTTTCAGTTTATGTTTCCTAAATATAATATGCTTAGTTTTTGATGTATTTATCAGCATATTTTATTTATTTATTACATTTGTTAACTGGGTTATGTCCGACTGGGCCAAAAGACCATTTTCAGAGGAAGCCCGGGGAGAAAAGCTCCACAAGCAGTAACATAAATTAATTATAATTAATAAATACAGAAGACAGTATAGAATACAAACAATAGTACATGTATACAGGGTCTGTAAACTTAAACAGAAATATTAATTACAAAGACTACTGCTAGGTTAGAAATACTAAGTACAAAGTGTGCACAAAATAAAAAATAAAATAAAATCAGAGACAGTATGTATATATTAACAGTGATGTAAAGTATGGAGTTATTAGCTATGCACAGAATGTCTGAAATCAAAAATAAAAATAAAAAAAAATAATAAATTCTGTCATACAAATTAAAACAGAGTGCAAGCTGATATGGGTCAGCAGAGTTAGAGCAAAGTTGAAGGGAGTATAGTTGGAGGTAAAGTAGGCTAAGGTATTGGCGGTAGTAGAATTAGTGAATGACAGGAGCAAAACCAATGTTTAGCTAGGTAATTTTGTAGGAGTAGTTTGAACCTATAGTGATGAGGATTTTGTGTGATGGACTGTGGAAGAGAGTTCCACAATTTGGCTATTTTGTGGGAGTAAAGGGAGTCACCATGGTAGTTGTGGAAGCAGGATGTCTTTAGCATTAGTTTGTTGGAGGATCTGAGGGACCAGGAAATGGTACTAGATTGAACAAGCTTAGAGAGGGCGGGGCAGTTACTGGGTTGGTATATTATTTTGTGGGCCATGGTCATTTGGTTGTGTGATAAAAGATTAGGGAGTTTTAACCAGTTGAGCTGGGAGAGGGCAGTGCAGTGATGAGTCTTGTAAGGCCGATTAGTAGCAAACTTGGTGATTTTGTTGTAGCAGGATTCAAGATTATTGAGCTATTATTGAGTTATTGATTAAGGATATTATTCTTCTGCGCTGAAATGTTCAATTTAATCAAGTTCTTTTGCATACATGCCATATCTGTAACACACATAATCAGTTTACCCAATTTCAAGTCATCTGCACAGACTGCAGAACACCTCAGATAAACAAGATAGGTCTGCAAGATAAAATCTAATCAAGTATAGTCCTAGGACAGAGCCCTGTGGGCACCATGACTGCAACCAAAAATTTAACCTGCCCAGTTGTTGTATGTCATGTCCTATTTGTAAGCCATGCAGCTATCCATCTTAACAAGAATACATCAATACCTAGTTGTTCTAATTTATTGATCAGTGTTTTGTGCATCACCTTGTCAGATGCTGAAGTTAAATCTATAGAAATTACATCACAGCACAATTTTTCATTTGTGGCTATTATAATATTGTTATAGAACATCGAGTTACAGGTGGTAATCGATCTATTTTCAACATATGCATTCTGATATATGGTTTCAAGTTCCATCCCTTCCAGTTCTGACAATAACTTTTCCAATATTACCTTCTACATTATTTTTCCACAGCATGAAAGTAGACTTAAGGGTCTGTATGACTCTGGGTTTGTCCTACTCCCCTTTCCCTTAAAGACAAGTTTAATAAGTGCATGTCTCCAATCTTGAGGAATCTCCCATATTTATACAACCTAGTAAATAATAAATATAATGGTACTATACGTTCTTGCTGAAGTCATTATTACTAATTCCGTCTCCTCCCTGTGCTTTGTTTGGATCTAGTTTGCATAATTATTTTTCAATATAATCTGATTTCAGTATCTGATGTTACCTGGATGTCACTATTTTCTTAATATATCTATAATCTGTTGTGTCTAAAAATAAACTTTAGAATCTACATACAGTTTTTATCAATTTATATGTCATTGTTCCTTTCACATCTTATGTATTTATACAATAGTTTCCTACTATGATTAATATCTTTATATACATTTTCTTCAAATTTTTTCTTGATCTTGTCTCACACTATGCTTAATTTGTTTGTTCAGCTTGTTGATTTCAGTTTTCAAAGTTGTAGTTCAACCTCTTTTCCATTTCTTATATTTTTGTCTCTCACCTTAATCAGGTATCTTGTTCTTATGGAAGTATATCACCCTGGTGTTGTATGCCTAGATGTTGATGCTAAACATTTTTTTTATTTTTTTGCACTCAAACAATTTCTCTTTCAAAACTTTTCACATTCCTTCTGCAGTTTTTATTTCCACTGAATGCATCACTCCAATCAGTTTTACATAGTGACCATTTTGCTCCCATATCATTGTAATTAATCTTCTGCGCATTGGTTTAGATTTCAGTTTTGCTGAATTATCTAGCAACAAATTAACTTTTATAATCCTATGATCACTGCACATCAATGATGGTAAAACTCGACGTGAAAAGGCCCTTGTAGGCATTAACCTAGTACACACCTACGAATGTATGAATATGAATCTATGAATCTGTGATATAACAGTAATCTCTTTAGGAACACAAACAATGTCTAGTATGTTCCGTTCCCTGGTACTTCTTTTTTTTTTAGTCTGAAGCAATTGTTCCTGAACATATGTTTGTGAATACTTTCATTACTAATGTTGAATCGATATTCTTCCATTCTGTTTCTGGTAAATTTAAGTTCCCAGCCACTATTGTTCAACACTAGGTGGTCTAAAAGTCATACTGAGGAAATAAAGTCAGGAACAAGAATGAGAAATATTTGTGCACTGTTTTATAACAATGTGCACTTTACAATTTTCTTGAATCCAGTCATGCAATATTTATACCGAAGACAAAAAAGCATATGTAATTTTACCACAAAGAACAAAGTGAAAATGGAGGACAGATCCAAAATTTTACTTTTGCTAAGAAAAAAAGAAGCACCACGACTTTTTAGACTTTGTGTACTTATGCTGAGATACTGCAAATGAAATATTCCTTTGGATCAGTCTAATAAATAATTGCTTGCTAATAGTCATGTTTTACACCTCCCAGGATGACAGTTGCATCAAGCAAAAGAGTAAGGCATGATTTAAGTGCAAATAGGAAATCCAAGTGGTACAGTAAACAGTCTGGAACAGTGTACTTTAGAAATGTGCAGGCTTCCACAGTGACTCAGAAAACTAGATAAGCACTCATCAGAACTGTATTTCCTGACAGAGAACTTGATTTCCTGACTGTCAGAAAAAAAATCTGGACAGGTGATGACCATACACCTTAATGCCATGTTACACAACACTATTCAAAGGGAAACTCACTTTTACATCAATACTCAGAAGCAGTCTTCAGTTGAGAAGTGTTCTTTTAGTGACTTGGGGTCAGTGTGATGCAAGATTTGGTGAATTTCATGTCGAAAGCATGTACATCAACCAGATTTATCAAACTGGGGACTCACATGGCTAACTTTACAGGGGCAAGAGAAAGACATAGTCATCTATCACATGAGCTTCCCTCACTTTTTAATATCTCCAAGTCTTTTAGGTTTCTAAGACCATGACAGGAATGGACCCCGTTCCTAGGTCAAAGTATGATTAAAATTCATGAGACTAGTATTGTTTCAGTCTTTGATGTTAATCAGAAGTGCTCTTTGCAGCACTCGCAATATGCCCAGAATTCACTCCCTCTGTGATTCATATGGGGTTACATGTATCTGTAACATAACTAAATACAACTATAAATTCTTTTTTTATGAGATCCAGTGCTCCTACTACTATTGGAACAGTCTGGGTATCCTTCTTCCACATTGTTATCATTACTGCCTGCAAATCCTGGTATTTTATGACTTTGTGTCTCTGTATGTAAGACACTGTAATCACTGGGTTTAGCAATTTCAATGATCAATGCTACTTTTGTCTTCTTTTCATGAACTACCATATCTGTTTTTTTTTTTTGTATTTATTTTTTGAACTGTTGGTAATGGGTAATCCCATGTGATATAAACATCATAATTTTCTATAATGCTTTGTGGCTTGTGTTTCCAATGCTTCTCAGCTACTTCAATATTATAAATGTTTGCACAATCCCCAGTGTAACAGTCTTGTCACATTATTATGCCTTTCAGCATTCAGGCCTTCTGCCATTAGTATATCATACCCAGCAAAAAGACGTGCGACTGTTTCCAATTCTGTTTTACAAAATCTGAATTTGTCTGTTTCTCTGTCATGTTCAAAGGACTTTGTAAACCAGATGCATATCTAGTCCACTATCCTGGTCCTCCAATATTAACATTTCATCTTTCGACTCAAATTTACCTCTCCTTAACCATTCCTGTGTTAGATCTTGATCAACATGTTCCAGGAGTATTCTGTACTTGCAACTATATGCATGCATTTTCCACATTTCTTGCCTTCTCATCTGATTTTTCACCTTATATTCTTTCTTTTGTTTTTTGGCACATTCACTTGCTGCCTGATTTTTATCTATTTCTGGTTTGATTTCCTTTGCTGCTTGATGACAAAATTCTGCTAAACTAAGCAGGGAAGTCATCTTAGACTTGTTCTCTTCATGTTTTAAAACTTTCACTATGTTAAGATCTTGTGAGGTCAGCAGATATCTATGCAGATCTACTACTGCAGATCTATGCATGTAATGAATTCCGAGGAGGCCCATACCTCCTTCAGAAATGGCAATATATAATCTTGATATTTACTGATTTTTATAAATCATTTGATAAGCATGAAGCATTTTCTTGTTATCCTGTCCAGTTGATCCAATACATTTTGGGGTCAGTCAATCACCCCAAAATTGTAAGTTAGAACATAAAAAGCAAATTGGTTTATAGTGCAGGATTTGTTTCTAGATGTCAGAGCTGTTTTCAGTATAAATTTTAGTCTTCTGAAATACTCCTTACTAAGTTTTATTTGCATTTGTTCATGTTTTATGTTTGAGCTGTCATCAATTTCCAAATATTTATATACTCCTCTTGCTCATGTTCTTTTATATCACATTCCTGTCCCAGACAGATATTTTTTGGTACTGCAGCTTTCCTGCTTTAAAAGTCACTTTTGCACATTTATCAAGACCAAATAACATTCTTATATCATCTGAGAAGATTTTCCATTTCCTCATATGATGAACTATACAGTTTTAAACATCCACAAAAAGAAGATGAAAAATATTTTCTGGGAGCCAAACTGTAACCATGATCTAATCTGTTAAGTAGACACCTTAATGTGTTAAGGGCAAGACAAAATAGCAGCAGTGCCAAAGGGTCACCCTGGAATATTCATGTGATGCCCTGCACTGGCCCAGTAATTAAGGAGCCTCAATCCTCACCACTGGCAACAGTGAGGGACATACACAATGGGAGAATGACAAGTACATGCATAGTAATGTACAATTTCCCTTAAGAGCACACATATATCACAGTCAGTCTGGGGCTGGTTTCTGCCTCTTTCTCCAAATCCCCAGTAAGACTCCCCACTGGCACAGTATAGGGTTACAATCTCAACTGAGGGGTCAAGCCAAGACCTCCAGCACCCTCTCTGTCCAAACAGTGCTTCATGTCCTTGCCCAAGTAGCTGACACACACACACAGACACACACACACACACACACACACACACACACACACACACACACACACACACACACACACACACACACACACACACACACACTTTGAGATTTGACTTATATACAAACACACACACCTGGGGAAGGCTGGCACAGGTTTACTAGCTATGCTCCCTTCTGCCTAGACTATAAGGTAGTTATCACTGCCACCAACCCCTACTTATCAACCACTATAAGGCCCTTACAAAGGTGACCAATCCTACTGTGTAATGTTACTGTTATCCAAATGGTAGTTTTTGACCAAGCACCAGGCTATTAAGAGTGGCCTGTAAAGTGTCACCAAATACATATGCAAGTATTCTAACAGCTTAAATATGTCTCACAAATATCAGCCACAAAGATAGATTTAAATATATTTAATAATAAATAATAAAAGAACAAGACAATACTCAATCAACGTTGTTACTTCAGAGTTCAAAATCACAGTAAATATTTTAAAACAACATTGCAGGACAGTCTCAGATAAATACAGATAACATCTAAACTAATCTTTATTATATTCCCATCTATATCTAAGAGAGATACTATGCCCTATGTCTTACTTACAGACAACATGCAGGCAGAAGTGCTGATGATGGATGTTTCTAGGTCCAAGACAAGATACAAAATGCAAAGTCTCTTTCTGAGATAGTTCTTAAATTAATATCAAACATTACTGCTGGGTCAGCTTGGATGATATCACTCTTGTCACCTGCCTTCAGTTCCCAGGCTAACAGAAATTAACATCTCTGTGTTAGAAGTACATATCTCAGAAGTTTGCAGAACTTGGAAGTCGTAAAACAATAAAATGCTTTTACATTTGAATCCTAGTAATTATTTCTGTTTCAAGACAGTAGAAAAAACTTCTAGCTCTAGACATCCTGTCTCTTTGCTTCATTAACCTTCAGAGCACATCATAAAGCACTTAGTTTCAACTTATTTTCTTGATGTTTTGTAAGTTAATCTTCTGTGTTCCAGCAGGTTATGCTGTGGTTACATTCTTGAAGTTCAGTACATAACATACATTTCTGTATAAATCATATCAATATTCACAAATGACACAGTACAGTTCTGTATAAATCATATTAATATTCACAAATGACATAGAATTAGGTTCATATTTATATATATATTATTTACAAAATTACAGATAGCTGGGCTGGCAGTGTCACAATCTCCCTTTGAACTTTTTTATCCCTGAGATAATAATTTGTCCTTTATCATGGCTTACCCATAAAGTGTTTGCCAATGTTTCATGGTCAGTGTAATGTAATCGATCAATGTAGGGTGGATCTTATACATTTGTAAGCACTGTTTTATCCATGAATGTGAGATGCTGTCAAATACTTAGTCCCACTGTTCTGTGTTACATGTGCCATGTTATATTAAATGCAGCTTCATTTTGTTTTTAAAGACTAGATCTTATCCCCACCCATTCGATACTAACCTGGCTCACACTTCTTACAGCAATGTCTCTTTGTCTTGTCCCAGTATTCATCACCTGCACAGCTGTAGTTAAAGGTATTTCTCTTGTAAAGGCGCCTTTCTTGTAGCATATTCAATATTCTCCCAAATACCAGGTTTTCTGTGACCCAGCTTCTTGTGGTATTCTCTGTACTCCAGGCAGCTTGCAATGGCAACTGCAGAATTTCATGAGATGACTGCAAACCACTTCCTGGGTTCAACGTTAGAAACAGAGCCTACAAATAGGAAAGGAAAACAAGTTATTTTCATGTATCACTTGGCAATAGTTTTCACTTCTCACTTTCATCTAATATTATCTCTACAGTACATTGCTTTATAAGGCACAGTTTTGTCTCATCACTTGATGGTAAATAATTACATAGAGATTTACATCTCATATAGGGGTCCTCATTACTTAAGAGATGTTCAAGGTATCCCAGCTCATGAAAATCAGCTTACAGAAATGCCATCCATCCATCCATTTTCTAAACTGCTTAATCTGATAGTAGCAAACACAGCAGGGCAGACCACATTTCTCTAACCACAGCCTAGGTCCTTATCTCATCCCATGGAATTCCAAACAATGCCCTCTCTGGCACTCTGTTCTGGGACTCCTCTTGGCGGGCTGTGCATGATGTCCTTCCTAAGGCAAAAGCACAGAAGTCATTCATGCTAGAGGTACAAAGCACCTCAACTGACTCATTTCATCTCAGAGGACCAGTGTCTGTACTCCAAGGTCCTCCAGCATTACTGAGTGCCTTACAACAAGATCACAGATAGTGACCCCAAGATCTCTGACAAAGAACTTTATTTTCACTCTTTGTATCCGTAAACTTTCAGGTTCTACTCCAAGAATAGAGTCATTGGTAAGTACAGGGGAAACATGCTAATTTTTAAGTTATGAGCTTCATCCTTTGGTTCAATTCACACATTACTAACATAGTCCAGTACAATGTCTACAGCATCCATATATTATTCCTGTTGAGCTGTCATGTTGCATAGAATAAAAATTATATGTTTGGCTAAGCTAATGGGGTATTCTGATATTTCAAGACTTCCAGTGAATATTACTGGGTGACTGCTGGCATGTAGTATTACATGGTAACCAAACAGGGACATTCTCAAAGAATGAAAAACTAAAAAGTCTTACCAGTTACAAAACTACTCAAATGCAAAGTGAATCTTTTTACTGACAAAAAGCTGTTTTACTTCACAAAGTCCTCATTTTACCTTTCTGGTCAAGAAACCCAAATTTCTTCATTAATGATGAAATTTAACTTATAAGAGCCATTTTTACTTTACAAAACCATTTGGCTGGCCCTGCCTAGATAGAGATTTTCATAGGATTTCATGTGGCAACCAAATTAGATAAACAAATAGATGAATCCAGGTCACTACTTTTCTGTACTCTATGAGGCCTGAAGAGAAAGCCTTCCTTCCATTTATGGTGGGCCTGGTTGCTACATATCAGTCAGTGATCACTAGATGAACATTTTGAGCCAAAAATAGATATAATTCATTAAAGGGCATGGTTCTCCAGATGTTTACAAACTAAAAGTAATTCTGTTAAAGCCTCTGTAAAACGACTGTATGAATGGGCTAAAAACTGTTGTCACCTATGTCTCTAACGGATACAGGCAGCCTGTAAATGGTTCCCCTACTTGTAAATGTTTCTTCCCTCAAACCAATGCTTACATTTATCAAGGGTACCAGAGATTGTCAGACATTTGGGATGCATGGCTAGGCTTAAAAGAGCCCTTGTTGTCATTAGCCTAATAAACACCTATGAACCAATAAACTTAAAATGGCATAAAAGATGAACTAAACAGAGACAGAATTGTGATTGGGCTGAATGGTGCAGAAGCATCTCAAAAGTTAGAACTTCAAGTTAATCTAACTTTAGAAAAGGCAACTGAAATTACCAGGGAGAAAGAAATGGTTAAAAACCAGAATGCTAATTTAAACATGGCTACTGATCTGTGAGGTAAAATGCAAAGTTAATATTAAAGGTCAAACTAAGTGAATGGACAAGAACCAGAGTGAGACAAAGCATGGTAAATGCACGAGGTGTAACCAAGGTCAAACTACATGAATGCACAAGAACCAGAGTGAGACAAAGCATGGTAAATGCACAAGTTGTAACCAAGGTCAAACTACGTGAATGCACAAGAACCAGAGTGAGACAAAGGCTGGTAAATGCGCAGTTGAAGCTAATTACCGTATTAGTTACCGTATCGCAAAATCTGGTAAAAGTCATACCATAGCCGAGAATCTAATATCTCCCTGTATAACAGATGCTGTTCGATGTATGCTTGGAGAAGAACATGTGCGGAAAATGACCACCATCTCTCTTTCGAACAATACAATATCTCAAAGAATTGAAGATATGTCTGATGATGTTGAGATGCCAATAATAGGTAGAACTAAAAGCAGTAAAATTTTCGGTATTCAAGTTGATGAAAGCACAGATGTTGCCAATTGTGCTATTTTGCTTGTTATTGCAAGGTATTTGAAAGATAATGAAGTTGAAGAAAACCTTTTGCTTTGTCATCCTCTGTCACAACGCACAAGGGGTAAGGATATATTTAATGTTACTGATTGTTATTTCAAAGAAAAGGAGATTAATTGGTCTAATTGTTGTGGATTATGTACCGATGGTGCCAAGTCTATGTCAGGGATTTACTCTGGTCTTCGTGATCTTGTCATGAAGGTAGCTCCCAATATAAGTTGGAGCCACTGTTGCATCCACAGACAAAGTTTAGCATGTAAGAACCTCCCTGGTGAATTAAAACTTGTTTTGGATGAAGCTGTGAAAGTGGTGAATTTTATAAAGTTGAAGTCCACAAACTCAAGAATTTTTAAAGCTCTGTGTGAAGAGATGATGAGCCCTCATTCTACTCTGCTCCTTCATACAGAAGTAAGGTGGCTTTCTCGTGGTAAAGTACTTACTTGTTTGAACTTAGACATGAAGTCCAGGTGTTTTTTTGAAGACCATCCTTTCTTCCTTGCTTCCAAGTTACACGACTGTAATTGGCTTCAGGCACTTGCATATTTATCAGATATTTTCCAGATTATAAACAAATTAAATTTGACACTTCAGAATAGCTCAATAACGATCTTCAATGTCTCAGACAAAATTGAATCTATGATTAAAAAAATAGATTTTTGGAGGTCATGTCTTGAAAATGGCCAATCTGAGGTATTTGAAACTTTGCATAATTTCTTATCTGAAAACAAGCTTAATCTATCCTGGGAAATAAGGAAGAAAATAAATGAACACTTGAATGGGCTAAAATCGGACTTCCAGAAGCACTTCCCCAAACTTGAAGAAGAAATCTATTGGATTTCAAATCCTTTTGAAGAACAATATGTCCAGGCAGCTAAATTATCAGTCAAGGAGAAAGAGAAGTTGATTGAACTTTCAACTGATAGTACTTTAAATTCTGAATTCAAAGGACACTTTCTTATTAACTTTTGGGCAAACATCAGCAGAGAATAAGAACAGCTTTCTGACAAGGCCCTTTTGTTTCTTTTGCCATTTACAAGTACTGAACTAGCAAAGAGAGCTTTCTCTTCTTATGTCTTAATTAAAAACAAATATCGTAATAAGCTGAATGCAGTCCCAGATTTACGATTACCACCTTTCATCAGTTGGACCCAATTTCAAAAAACTATGTGCCTCACAACAAGCACAAGGCTCACACTAAATATGTGCAGGATAAAGTTGCTTAATAATTGTTTGTTTAATTTGAAATTTTATTAAGTTTGAAATGTTTAATTGTATGATAACTTTATAACTTATTTATATGTATCACTGATACATCTATATATATATGCACTGTTTGTTCACTTTACTCTTAAAGATTGTTTTTTATTATTACATTTTATTAGTTACATTTACAACACATACATTGGACATAAAAGCAACTATTGCAAATGCCAACAATATGAGGGGTACAATTTCAGGGAAATGGATTGCCAAGGGGTACGCAAGTCAAAAAAGGTTGGGAACCACTACCTTATAAGATCACGGATAGTGACCCCAAGATCTCTGACAAAGAACTTTATTTTCACTCTTTGTATCTGTAAACTTTCAGGTTCTACTCCAAGAATAGAGTCATTGGTAAGTACAGGGGAAACATGCTAATTTTTAAGTTACGAGCTTCACCCTTTGGTTCAATTCACACATTACTAACATAGTCCAGTACAATGTCTACAGCATCCATATATTATTCCTGTTGAGCTGTCATGTTGCATAGAATAAAAATTATATGTTTGGCTAAGATAATTGGGTATTCTGATATTTCAAGACTCCCAGTGAATATTACTGGGTGACTGCCGGCATGTAGTATTACATGGTAACCAAACTGGGATATTCTCAAAGAATGAAAAACTAAAAAAGTCTTACCAGTTACAAAACTACTCAAATGCAAAGTGACTCTTCCAAACTCAGTGTTGAATATTTTACTGACAAAAAGCTGGTTTACTTCACAAAGTCCTCATTTTACCTTTCTGGTCAAGAAACCCAAATTTCTTCATTAATGATGAAATTTAACTTATAACAGCCATTTTTACTTTACAAAACCATTTGGCTGGCCCTGCCTGGATAGAGACTTTCATAGGATTTCATGTGGCAACCAAATTAGATAAACAAATAGATGAATCCAGGTCACTACTTTTCTGTACTCTATGAGGCCTGAAGAGAAAGCCTTCCTTCCATTTATGGTGGGCCAGGTTGCTACATATCAGTCAATGATCACTAGATGAACATTTTGAGCCAAAAATAGATATAATTCATTAAAGGGCATGGTTCTCCAGATGTTTACAAACTAAAAATAATTCTGTTAAAGTGTTTGTAAAACGACTGTATGAATGGGCTAAAAAACTGTTGGCACCTATGTCTCTAACAGATACAGGCAGCCTGTAAATGGTTCCCCTACTTGTAAATGTTTCTTCCCTCAAACCAATGCTTACATTTATCAAGGGTACCAGAGATTGTCAGACATCTGGGATGCATGGCTAGGCTTAAAAAGGCCCTTGTTGTCATTAGCCTAATAAACACCTATGAACCAATAAACTTAAAATGGCACAAAAGATGAACTAAACAGAGACAGAATTGTGATTGGGCTGAATGGTGCAGAAGCATCTCAAAAGTTAGAACTTCAAGTTAATCTAACTTTAGAAAAGGCAACTGAAATTACCAGAGAGAAAGAAATGGTTAAAAACCAGAATGCTAATTTAAACATGGCTACCGATCTGTGTGAGGTAAAATGCAAAGTTAATATTAAAGGTTAAACTAAGTGAATGGACAAGAACCAGAGTGAGACAAAGCATGGTAAATGCATGAGGTGTAACCAAGGTCAAATTACATGAATGCACAAGAACCAGAGTGAGACAAAGCATGGTAAATGCACAAGTTGTAACCAAGGTCAAACTACGTGAATGCAGAAGAACCAGAGTGAGACAAAGGCTGGCAAATGCGCAAGGTGTAACCAAGGTCAAACTACATGAATGCACAAGAACCAGAGTGAGACAAAGCATGGTAAATGCACGAGGTGTAACCAAGGTCAAACTACATGAATGCACAAGAAGCAGAGTGAGACAAAGCATGGTAAATGCATGTGGTATAACCAAGGTCAAACTACGTGAATGCACAAGAACCAGAGTGAGACAAAGCATGGTAAATGCACGAGGTGTAACCAAGGTCAAACTACATAAATGGACAAGAACCAGAGTGAGACAAAGCATGGTAAATGCACGAGGTGTAACCAAGGTCAAACTATGTGAATACACAAGAACCAGCGTGAGACAAAGCATGTGGTGTAACCACAAGCATAATTGCAGTATCAGTGGCCGACAGGCAGCACACATGCCTCAGGTGCTGGAAGACCAGAAGGCTGTGGGTTATATTTCTTCTTCAGGTGATTGGATTACTGACACTACAGTGCAATATTAGGCAGGTGCTGCATTCCTGAGTGTGTCGCCCTTCAGATAAGATGATAAAATGATGTCCTGTCTGCTCGAGTCACTGGTAGCTCAGGTAGATATAAAAGATCCCTTGGCACCTATCAAAACAGTAATGGTTGCTTGATATATATATATATATATATATATATATATATATATATATATGGTTTCACTTCATATCGTCGAAAGCGCGTTTCATCGAATTTCAAAACAGCGAGACCAAATCATCGAAAACACAAAGCGTCGAAATAAAAACTACAAAGCAACTAGAAATAACATCCCACAGAGTTTTAACTACATTTATGCAGGGGGGCAAGCCCCCTGCACCCCTATGTGGAGGCCTCTGCCCCCACAACCCCCGTACATTAAATATACCTACTCCAAGGTTGCACTACAGTGGGGGAAAAAGGTAATTTCCTAACCCCACTGTAGTGCGACCTTGGAGTTGGTATATTTAATTTTCGGGGGGTGTAGGGGGTGCAGGGGGCCTTGCCACCCTGCATAGATGTAGTAAACAGTGTCTGGGATGTTATTTCTAGTTGCTTTGTAGTTTTCAATAATTTGAGATTCGATGTTATGAGTTTTCGACGATTTGAGTTTTCGATGATTTGGTCTCGCTGTTTTGAAATTCGATTAAATGAGCTTTTGATGATATGAAGTGAAACTATATATATATATATATATATATATATATATATATATATATATATATATATATATATATATATATATATATATATATATATATATATATATATATATATATATATTATACATATGAATCTATCTTAATACATCACATCCCTTCCATTCTATTATTCTATTTATATTTCTACAATATGTACAGCATTTACAATATTTTTCAGCATTTTACATGTTCAGTTTCACAGACTTTAATGTCTTTCACTCTAACTCCCATTCTTTTCTCTTCAACCGTCTTTTTAGTTTAGCCAACACATCTTCATTGTTGCTGTTTTTATTATTCATCACATCTTATTTTCCACAATACCTGTGCTGTTACTATGCTGTTACCATCTTTTTTTTATTCCATTTGTCAACTTTACACTTTTTCTTTTTTCATATTTTCCATACAATATTATATCCATGTTTATTCTCAAAACATTCCCACTTAGACTCATTTAAACTTTTTTCCAAAAAACATTATTCTCATTAGTTCTCTCTCTTCCATTATTTTATATTTCATAGTACTTCTTACAAACAACTTATCCAGTAAAAATCTCCACAAAAATCTCCAGCCTCATAAAAAGATCTTGAATTTTTTCCCTTCTTTTTATTGCTTCATTAACTCCTACACTAAGTGTACACAATCTGCATTGAAGAACAAACCTACCACATGTTTTCTGCTTTGTAGTCACTCAGAAAGATTACACTAAGTGTACATGTAGTCTAGTCTTTTTGGTAACTTTTATGAACCCCCCCCCTTGATATTTGAGGCTGCAAGAAGATCAGTAGGAAAACTAAAATTAGGAGGAAGAAGATGTAATCTCACTGCATGTCTTTATAATATTTTAATAGATATTTTAAATAATATTTCTCCTTTATCATGACACACATTTCAGTCTGTTTTTTTTGTTTTTACATCATCAGTTTTAATTTCCCATGACATCTTCTTATCATTGTGTGCTTTCTTTGTTTCACCATCTCCTCCTATTTACTTCTTTTCTTTCCATTTTCTCTCTCTCCATATTTCACATACAGTATCTCCCTATCAAACAACTTTCCATATTTTGTAATACTCAAAAAAGGTTTATAGACACCAAATATACAACTAGATTTTTTTATTGAAGCCTCCTTCTTCTTTTTTTACTATACACAATTTCCTTTCGAACTGGACTGAGCCTTGATCCCAAAATAAAAATTAAAAAAATTATATTTCCGTTTTTTTCCAGGAAACATGTATGTATATATATATATATATATATATATATATATATATATATATATATATATAAATACTTCACAAATATGCCATCTTTCCTAGAATTTATGTATTTAACATATATACCTTCTTTTCAAAGCATAAATACAGCATTTTCCACCATCTAACTTCTGTATTTCAACCAGAATTTTTCTCCATTGTTCTGATATTTGTTTTACTTTCACCAAAACTGATTCCTAATATGTTCATCTCACTTCTATTAAAATATATTCCATTTGTATTCTTCATTTCACCAAACCATTTACTTTTGATCTATTTAACTTTAAGCCACCTTTTGTTTACCCCCTTTTCATTCGTGTCAGAGTTTACCTCATCCATGCAATACTTTTGTTACAATAACAAAATCATCTACAAATGAAAGACACACAGATATTATTACATTTTTTTCCATTTCCCTTCCTGCTTTTCTAATTTTGCCAATGCTTGTTTGCATTATTGCAGTCAGTATTAGCACAAATAAAAATATATTTGTTGGATACCCCTGTTTCACACCTTTTTCATTCTTTATTTTCTTTCCTCACCAGCCATTTACCATAACCTTCACCCAAAACATCTTATAAGACTTCTTTAATACCTTTATTATTTTTCTCTCCACCCCACAATCCCCTAAAATATCCCACTTTGCCTCGTGACTTTCTGAGTTAAAGGCTTTTGCTGCATCATATGCAACCAATCTTATAACTTTGCTCACCTTTAAAATAGCATCTATAACTTTTTTTATTATTACTAACATTTTCTTCACTTGTTTTCCCTTTACTCTATATACCTCTTCCATTATCATTTTCATAGAGTTCTCATTTGCTTGACATCTGTGCCACACTTTGAGAGGGTCCTGAATAAAAAAATTCCATATACAGTAATAGACTACCTCAGAAGTCTCCCCATTATATACTCGCGCAAAGAGAAACTGGCTTTCATGTAGGAGGCTGTATAGCGCTGCAAATACAAGTAACAACCTAGTAACCAACTGTTAATCCCTCTTGTACATCCAGTCATACAAAATCATGAATTAAGGGTCTATTACCATGGAATTGCACTTTTCTACTATCTCTGCACCCAAATTGGTGGATTTGGGCATCCTGAGGCAATGCAGCAATTGTGTCATTCATACTAACAACCACCTAATTCTAAAGCAAACTGGTACAGTATGTGAGAGATCTAGTTATACAGTGTCATTGGAGGCAAGGCATTCACTTACCAACTCAAATAACACCAAACAGGTAGTCAGTGATGCATACACTACACCTGTTATGCATAGTATAGACCAGACACATAGACCTACTTATGCTGAGGCTCTCAAATGTAATCTTCCTAAAACCTGAAAGACCTCCTCGACTTCACACACAGAATAAGTAGATTCAGCAAGGCCCATACAGTGTTATCACAAGGTGTCTCAACCTCTAAGCCCATAGGGCAAACCACCACACAACACAATTTCTTAGTCAAAGGAGGATCTATTGTGAGACACATAGATATCTCACTCACCAGGCTGAGCAAGGAGAGAATTACAGTCACCTGTCTGGCATCCACCAAGCAGATCAATATTCATGTGTATATACATTTAAGAAGCTAAACAATGCTTGCACTAGAGTATAAGTACTGAGCACGTGTGAGCCTGACTGCCATTTTGCAGTTAGCTGTTGAGATGTGAACATGTATGTATGTAATCTCTGTTTGTTAGTTAGTTCATTCTTATTTAAAGATGCTGCTATCCATCCTGATGTTTGTATATATTAAAGCATCTGAATGAAACTCCATGCCTTCTTATTATTTGTAATAGAGACAAACAAGTGACACACTAGAACATGGATGCACTTAAGTCACTTCACCACAAGTACAAAAATGAACCCATCAAAGCCCATGTGGGTGTAAATGCCCTGAGACATATCTTCCTGGTCTATATGAAGAGATACATAATAGAGCTGTCAGACTATGCATCCCAAGCTTGTATGAGCCCAGCACTGAGCAGCATCCTACCTTCTCCAACGATGATGCTGAAGTATCAACAGAAGGTAACTGACTTAATTTTTGGTGAGACTCCATCGTCGTCATCATCATCATCATCATCAACCTCCTTTTTCCTAATCTTCTTCATGGGGTTGGGGTATTGTGTTAACTTTTACCATCTCTCTCTATTCAGTGCCACGCTCCTGCCTTCTTCAACACTCATGCCTGACTGTCACAGTTCTTGTCTCAAACAATCCATCCTCCTCTTTGCTGGATGCCCTTGTTTCCTCTTGCCTTCTTGCTGTCTGTCCCAAATTATCTTAACTATATTGCCTTTTGGCACATGTGCCTGACTCACCTTAATCAGTTCTCTTTGACCTTTCTGCTCTTATGTCCCATTTCTATGTCTGTTCCACAGTGGGCGTCCTACCACCCTTCTCAGGGACTTCATCTCCATTGCCTATAACTTCCTCAACTGTTTTGTCTTTACTGCCCAGGTTTCTGTACCATACAGTGTACTGGTCTCACCACTCTTTTGACACCTTACTTTTGAGCTTTTTTTGACATTCTTCTGTCATACACTACACCAACACTCTGTGCCAGTTGGCTGCATTTCTTCTGATTCTAGATTTGAGCTCCTCGTTCAGACTTCCCTCCTCCTCATCCACCCCTCCCCGATACCTGAAGATGTTAACCTGTTCTACTATTTTCCCTTCTATCTTAATTCTCAGCATCTTCTGATTTATCCCATTTGCTGCCACTACAACTGTCTTATCTGTACTTGGTTTCATCCCATGAGCCTTCAGATTTGCATTTCATTCCCCTAACCTTTGCTGAAGTTCTTGCTCAGATTTTGCCTGTAATGCCACATCACATGCATGCAGCAACTTTGTTGATCTGTCCCCTCCAACCTATTTGCTAAAGAAATCCATCACCAGTATGAACAACAGTGAACTCAGAGCTGAACCCTGGTGTATACCCATTGCTACTAGGAACCCTTCTGTGAGACCAAAAACTGTACATGAATCATTCCATCCTTGTACATAGCCTGTACTAATACTACCAATGCTTCAGGACTACCGAGATCAACTTTCTTGGGACCTTGTCATATGCCTTCTCCAAGTCTAGGAATGTCCAATTATACTCTTTCCTCATTTCTAGCTTCTTTTCAACTATATGTCTCACTGCAAACATCAGGTCAGTCATGCTGCATCCTGATCTGGATCAGAACTGGTCATTTCCCATCTTACTTTTTACTACTCTGTGCATTCTTTTATCAATCACCCTCTCCAGAACATTCATGCAGTGTGACAGGAATTTGATACTTCTGTACTGCCCACAATTCTGAATGTCCCCCTTTGTTCTTGAACACTGGCATCATTATGCTTATTCTCCAGTCATCTGGGATACGCCTTTCTCTGCACACTGTTATGAGCATCCTCAGGAGCCATTTCTCACCTACCACCCACAGCATCTTTCTCATATCTGCTGTGACCTCATCTGAGCCTGCTGCTTTCCCACCCTTCATTTTCCTTAGTGCTGTCCTTGCTTCTTCTAGGGTGGGCTCCTCCTCTTCTGTCATTGTAGGCTGTGTTTGGGCAGTACAGCTTCTGTGGGGGGTTTCTTCACTTAGAAGCTGCTGGAACTTCTCCTGCCATCTTCTTTTGATGTCCTGTGGACTGGTTAAAAAGGAAATTGTGTGTATCTGTTATGAAGGGTGTCACTGCAAGGGTGTACAATAGTTGTCCACCTTGGATGTTGTAGTAGACACACCATACTGCTTTGCCAGGGATGGTCTGCATCTACCCCCACCCAGATTTTTGAAAATTGGCTAAAATCTTGTTCATCCAAGAGTGCCTTTCTTAGGCTGTATCAACCTGATAATCCTATCAACATAGCTAAACCAACTTAAAATAATCTAGAGGTGTTTCTGCTCCATGCCTGCAGTCTAAACAAGAAACTCTACTCTCTGCAACCTCTCTGCATCCTGGAGAATATATACATCTATGCAGTTATCAAACTTGGTTTAAAGCTGCAGAAGACACCCTGGCAATGCAAGGCTATAATACCTTCCCCACAGCTAGACCAGGAACTGCACAAATTGGGTTTAAAGGTGGAGGAGTGTCAATTTACATCAAACATGAGCACACTTCAAGGCCTGTCAAACAGTATGGCAAACACAGGCTTCTCCACATCCAACCTACCACAAGTAAAGTCCCATATAATATCCTTGCAAGCTATAGGTCCTACTCCATACTACATACTTGAAAGTATGAGGGACACTTCCCATTCAACCCAACACAATATTCATAAGAGACTTTAACTACTCCATCATTAATTAGGAATTCTACATGACCTCAAACATGCAGGCCCAGAAATTCCTAGACATAGTTAACACAAACACCCCTGAACAGATAGTCTGCATGCCCACCAGGGGCACAAATATCCTTGACCTGGTCTTCACAAAAATGGAGGATAATGCACTCTCCCAGTGTAAAGTGCTTCTTTTCCAGAGCTCAGCAAAGCTTGGCATCCTAGTCTGTGTTCCTGAAATGTTTTATTTGTATCCTGTACCATCCAGGTAAAGCCAAGTACTTTTGTTTATTAAATCACACTTGCTTAAGCTGGTTTGAGTGATCGATACTGTTTCCTGCTTTTATTTGTGCATTTCACTGTATTTTTGTAAAAAAAATTGCCTTTCCTCTCACCGTTACTGCTGTAAGACTGTTTTGAATTCACCTTCAACAAGGGATTCCCAGCTAGTTGTTTAATCAGTTTCTGGTAACACTGCACTTTTTGGTCTTTTCTACTATGTTTTTACATTTGGAGTGCTGGGTTTATTCATTTCATGGCAGGAGGAGTGTTCCTGGTCTGTCTGAGTTGGGAAACACACAAAAAGGGCTCATAGTGTAGTCATTTCTTATCCAGAGGGCTAAAATTAGCTAGTTTTCTGTTTTTTCTGCTTGCTTAAAATTTGGAGCATTTGCCAGAAGATGCTCACAGCTCAGCAGCAGTTAGCAGTGCCCTGTATAGTAGCAAATACCTACAGAGCAAATTTTCCCTATAGAAGTGTCCATAAAACCATACCCTATAAAGCAGTAAATATAGATCAAATACCTTGAGTCAGCAAACTTACAGCAGCTACTTGGGTGTTAAGTGGCAATACCTATAGATTTAGCAGAATTCAATATTGTGTAAACATTAATGCCAGAAAAATTTAGTACTGTTTAGCATAATCTGACCCAGTAAAGCACCCTTATTAGTCTGCACCAATTTAGCATCTTTAATAGCCTTCTAACCCCAATACACCACCCACTTATCTCTGACTAATCAAAGGTCTTGACATTATGGATATGCAATTTTCAAACTTCTCTTTAGCCAGCTTGGTGGTAGGGTTGCCAACCATCCAGAATTCTTGTAGACTGTCCAGAATTAAGGGACACTGTTCAGAAAAATGGAGACTGCCTGTATTATCCAGAAAAAATAAAATCAATTGTAGTGCACATTTTCTTTTAATTAAAAAAAAATTACGTTTATTTTTTAAGGGTGTTCTTCTTTAAGAATGCCCTTTGCGTCTGGTCTTACAGGTGCAGAAGACGAAAACATTGTCTGTGTTACCGATTGTTTACATCTTTGTCTTCTGTGCATGCAGAATTTGAAGTAGAAGATGTTTGCACAGTGCAGTGCAGTGGACCGGACAAGTGAGAGATAGATAGGTGGGTCTGTGTATAGTATTTTAAAATGATTTGCTAACCATCACCAT
Organism: Protopterus annectens; assembly: GCF_019279795.1. Classification (NCBI taxonomy): domain Eukaryota; kingdom Metazoa; phylum Chordata; order Ceratodontiformes; family Protopteridae; genus Protopterus; species Protopterus annectens. The sequence continues at coordinate 1,583,415,338 of NC_056729.1, forward strand.
AAAATATGTGTCTAAGTACTTCATTCAGTTGTTTGCATATTTAAGAAAATGCTGTTATGATAAACTGTAGATCCTGTGACTATATGCCGCATTAACTAGTGCCATTTAAAAATCATTTTTCACTTTCTGCCATTTATTCCAACAAATGTCTTGTAAGGAATTTTATGGAAATGGAAAGCAGTTCAAACATCTGAGCTGCTTAACGAATTAGCTTAGAATCAAGGTTACTTACAGTGCACATTCGAACTTCCTTTTACTTATAATAGTGCAATATAAGCTTTGTTTTGAATGTATTTATTCATTTTTACTCTAGTATGTGCAAAGTGCTTTAATTTATATGCAGGTGCAAGCTAATTTGTTCTTATGTCCTGGCAAAAAATTCATTTGAGGAGATGAGTAGGTCAGAGCGACTAATACTGCTTTTGAATGCCTAGTTCTTGGTGAAGTCATAACAGCCTGGAGCATGAATGTGCTTAGCATTTGAGAGCTGCTAATTGTGTTACATAAACTAATCACGCAGTGTGTGACGAGGGGTGGAAACAAAACTGGAAGACTTCCATAGACTTGAATAGAAAGTAAACAGTGTGACCCTACTAATAAAAAGTGGTATTACTCTCTTTCACTTCAGTAAGCTTATTTATTTAGTTTTCCCATGCCTAAAAAAAGGAAAGTGCTCTTTAAATTAATTTCCACCTGAAGTATTTGGCATTTTTAAAGCTAGTAATCAGTTGTCTATGGTAAATGCATGCCTTTTCCATTTTTTACAAAAGGACACAATAATACATTTGCTCTGATTTCTATCTTATGAAGTGATTACAGTAACTCATTTAGCAACTTTGCTTTACTGTGTGTGTGTGTGTGTGTGTGTGTGTGTGTGTGTATGTGTGTGTGTGTGTGTGTGTGTATGTGTGTGTGTGTGTGTGTAAGAGGGAGGTAGCATACCCCTCAACTGTCCAGGTTTTTGAAGAATGTCCAGATTTTTGCCCCATAGTTTTGCCCCATATTCCTCTTAAAAAGGATTGAAGTTGCTAAATAATAGTTTCATAGTTTCATAGTTTCATAGTTTAGCACTAGGCTATCTGCCCTGGGGCATTTGTAAGCCTAGCCATAGTGATGTGGCTTTCGCCACCCCATGAAATGGTACAAAAATGCACAGAATAGATTTAGAATACTGTGCCTCTGTCTACTAGTGACACAGTGGAGGTCCCCTTATATAATAGAATTAGTTTACTGTGCCCCTGTCTAGTAGTGACACAGATGTGACCCCTGGGGTAAACTTACGATCTCCCATCCACTCATCAAGATTTCTCTTGAAGAGAGTCAGTGAGGGGCTCTGCCTAACATGAACTGGGATCTTGTTCCAGAGCATGGGAAGCCTCTGGGTTATGAATCTATCCCTCCAGCATGTCTTATACATACTTGTGCCGAGGTTTAAGTCTTTAGCTCTCGTGGTTCTGATGGATTTGGATTTTTTGAGGTGGAGCATGTCCATCAATTCCTGATTGGACATGGCCTTGTACGTCAGGCAGAGATCACCTCTGAGCAGGCGGTATGCTACTGAATAGAGCTGGAGTTTCTTTAGTCTGGCAGAATAAGACATATGTTGGAGACCCTTGATCCTCGTGGTGAGGTACTTTTGTGGTCTCTCCAGCTGTTGCAAATGCCGGGTGAGGTACATACCAAATGGGGCATTGTACTCAATCATGGGTCTGATGAAGGAGGAGTATAGGGGTACAATGACATCCTTGGATCTGGATGTGAATCCCTTCATGATAAGGTGTGCAAGGTAGAATGTTTTTCTAACCACTTTGACATTTGAGTTTTATACAACATATATTTTAGAAAAATGCCTACTAACACAAATCATGTTATTCCAGCCATTTCTAAGTTCACAAGAGCAATATTTATAGCCTGTTCCTATTTATTTTAGGCTTTGTCCAGATTTCTTGCACTAAGAGGTTGAGGTATGTATGTGACATGTTGAAATGCCCTAGTGAGGATTAGCAGGTAGTTACTAATTTGCTCAAGCTCAAGCCTTGCACATTAGCTACAGGAAACAAGAGTCTGAATCCTGTACCCCCAACTACCAAGCTGTATTTTTCAAGGAACTGAGCTTCAGGTGCATTTTTCAAGGAATTTAGTTTCAAGTATGTTTTCAAGGAATTGTGAGTTTCAAGGGAAAAGAAGATTACTGCTCTTCATGCTAAGTCAGTTTACAGTGTGTAGCTGTTTTGTTTAGCAAATAGTATCAATATTGTGGTTTAGAATTTTAAAGCATTGTTGTTAGTAGCACAACAGGTAGTATACTTGTATCTTGATGCAGAAGGGTGTGGGTTCTACTCCCACAGCATATAGATGAAGTTGTTTTTAGTTTGCCATCCATTTCCCTATTGCAGTATTACCAGCTTACCATTTTTAATGTAACACAGATAATTAATTCTTCAAGGGCAGCATTTACTGAATTTGTAGATGAAACACTGAAATATAAAGTTGTTTGCCAGCAGCAACATTAGTTACAGATCTCTTTAATGTGGAATTATTCAAGATGACTTTTACTTGTGCAGAAATTGTACATATTGACTGATATTGTTGGATTCTAATGACAGAAGTTTGAGTGGCCTTTTATGGTTGAAATGTTCTGAACTGGGCAGTTTTGTCATTATTGGTTCATATGTTTTGTTTTACTGCATATTGGAAAAATGTTAAAAACTATAAATTTAAAACATGCTCTAACAAATACTGCAGAAAAGTAAAGTGGTGTAGGTAAACTGGTCTCCCAACACAACAACAACACAAAATGAAAAGACTAGGCGATACCAGACCACGGCTGATAAAATCATCAATTTAATCCAAGTAAAAAGGTGAGTGCTTTCTTAGCCAAAGCTGCTTCTTCAGACAATACAATACATCATTTCCCCATTTCTTATACAAAGCTCTAACCAATCAAAACATTTCCCAGTAAAAATCACTTCACTAATACATATTAACTCTTTCATACATAAAAAACATTTATAACTAAAACTTATTCAAAAGGCTGAATGAAAAACATATTGTATAACTTCACATAGTTAAAAAACATGGTTAAAAAACATAACATATAAACATTTAACTATCTAATTAATGGTTTATTCAGCAAAACGGGTTTAATACTGATTTTGTCATTTAAACCTTTACCCATATTTGCACGCATCCGGATGATCCATTCTAATTCCTTTGTCTCAACTCTGTTCCTGATTGCCCCTCCTCTATTACCTATCCAGACTTTCTCCATCACCATAAACCTGAAGGTATGTGATGCTCCCATATCCATAATGTGCCTAGCTAGGGCATTAGTGTCCTCCTTTTTGTGTATATCATATGCATGCTCTCTGACCCTGTCGCTTAGTTTACGTGTGGTCATTCCTACATAGAAGTAGGAACAAAGGGTGCAGTGTGCCAAATACACTATATTGGTGGTATTACAGTTAGCTGAAAGCTTGAAGTGTAATGTTTTTCCTGTGTCAGGATGTCTAAATGTCCCCGTCCTGTCAATATAATGACAGTAGTTACATGAATTGCAGGGAAATGTACCCAAGATCTGTGATATACTATGAGTACTACTTACAGACACATTCCTAGGGCTACAGAATAGGTTCATAGGTTGGTACTAGGCTATCGGCCCTAGGGCCTATACAAGCCTAGCCATAACAATTCCCTAGCTATTTCTTCCCACACTATTTACTTCCCTGGACCCCTATCTAGCAGGGCAACTGACATGATCCCTGGGGTGAATTTCCTTTCTCCCATCCAATCATCAAGGCTCCTTTTGAAGAGGGCCAAAGAGGTGCGCTGCTTGACATGTATGGGCAGTCTATTCCAGAGTCTGGGGGAGTCTCTGGGTCAGGAACCTATCCCTCCAGCATGCTTTGTTTATTGTGATGACAAGGTTTAGATCCCCGGAGCATGTGGCTTTGAGGGATTGGGATTTCTTTAAGTGTAGCATGTCCAACCGGTCTGGGTTTGTCATGGCCTTGTATGTTAAGCAGAGATAGCCTCAGAGTAGACGATATGCACAGAGTATAGCTGGAGTTTTTTAAGGTGGTCAGCATAGGGCATCAGCTTTAGGCCTGTGATTCTTTTAGTGAGGTATTTCTGCGGCCTTTTCAGTTGTTGCAGATGTCTTGAGAGGTACATACCAAATGGGGAGTTGTATTCGATAATGGGTCTAATGAGGGATGAGTACAGTGGGACAATGACCTTTTTTCTGGATGAAAAGCCCTTAATGATGAGGTGTGCCACATAGAAGGATTTCCTGACTGTTGTGGTGATGTGGTTATTGAAGGTGAGACCACTGTCCACCTGTGTCCCTAAGTCTTTTATCACACTTTTGGTGTTTAGTGTACTGCCACCTATGTGGTAATTCACGGGTACATGTTTTTTCCCCAAAGGGGATAACTATACTTTTCTTGGCATTGAGCTTGAGCCCATGGCTCTGGCACCAAGCATCTGTTTCTGTAAGGCTAAAGTATCAACATCATTTGGGGATTCAGTAATGGCTCCCAGTTTGCAGTCATCTGTGAACTTTGTTAGCCAGAGTCCCTTAGTGTTAGCCTGTACTTCAGAGAAGCAGATGCCAAACAAGAGAGGTCCCAGGACTGAACCCTGAGGTACTCCACTTGTCACTTGTCTAGAGCTGGATTTGGAGTCAGCTACTTTTACAGTGTGGGTTCTGTGAGTAAGCCAGTTGGCAACCCATCAAGTGATGTAGGGATTAATGCCCAGCTTAGTAAGTTTATCTATGGTTCCAGAGTGGGGGATGGTGTCAAAGGCCTTGGCAAGGTCCAGACAGGCTTTGTGGACTGCCTTGCCCTCATCCATGGCTCTGGAGACTGATTCAAAGAAGTCAATCAGGTTCAGGAGACAAGATCAGTCATTCATGAACCCAAACTGGGTGGGGTCCAGTGTTTTAAGGTTGCCAATGTCTTTGTTTATAAGTGCCATGATAATACATTCTATGGCCTTGCAAATCAGGCTCATCAGACTGATGGGGGGATAGTTCCCGGGATCCAAGGTGGATCCACCCTTGTGGAGTGGGATAACTGTAGCTGTGCGCCACTCAGTGGGCATGAAGTCTGAGGTGAGGGTATGATTAAACATGACACTTAGGTGAGGTGCCAGTTCATTTTGTAGTTCATGTAGTACACAGCCCGGGATGTTGTCTTTTCAAAGATTTCTTATATTTATATGCATATTTCAGAGTTCCCCCAACTATATTACTAACTCGATCATCTGAACAAAGTATTTTCCAATTCTTAGAAAATATATCCTGCAGTAATTTAATATTATTAGCATAGGTTACTGTAATCCTCAAGGGATTATGTTTAGGAACTCTCTCTTCACTTATTTCATAAGAATTTGAAAAGTATGGTTGACCTTTATTTCTTCTTAGTGTGGCCATGTTCCGTCACCTGCTCAGTTTCTCTTTTGTTATAGCTCCTATCTAAAAACTTCTTTTCTAGGTGTTGCAATTCTGTAGAGAATATACTGTCATCTGCTGTTAATCTAGATGTCCTTAGTTCTTGTCTCTTAACCACGTTTTTAAAAACATGTTTAGGGTGCATACTCTGTCTATGGACATAGGTATTCCTGTAACATTCCTTACTTTAGATCTCTGTGTGATATTCCCCTGTATCATTCCTCTTTATGTAGACATTCATAAATTCAATGCATCTATTAGAACTCTTAGCAGTGAATTTCAAAAATTGTGTGCTGCTATTGATATCTTACAGAAATAGCTCAAGGTTGCATGCACCTCCCTCCCAAAGAAGGAAGAGGTCCTCCACAAACCTCCGATAAAAAACAACATTCCTGGACCAAGCTTCTATCAGAACAAATTGTTGTTCCCATTCTTACGAAATAAGTGAAGAGAGAGTTCATAAACATAATCCCTTGAGGATTACAGTAACCTATGCTAATAATATTAAATTACTACAGGATATATTTTCTAAGAACTGGAACATACTTTGTTCAGATGATCGAGTTAGTAATATAGTGGTGGGAACTCCGAAATATGCATATAAAAATAAGAAATCCTTGAAAAGACCCTTATGTGGCCCAAGGAATGGGTCTGTAAGTAGTACTCATAGTATATCACAGATCTTGGGTACATTTCCCTGCAATTCATGTAACTACTGTCATTATGTTGACAGGACGGGACATTTAGGCATCCTGACACAGGAAAAACATTACACTTCAAGCTTTCTGTTGATTGTAATACCACCAATATAGTGTATTTGGCACACTGCACCCTTTGTTCCTCCTTCTATGTAGGATTGACCACACGTAGACTAAGGGACAGGGTCAGAGAGCATGCATATGATATACACAGAAAGGAGGACACTAATGCCCTAGCTAGGCACATTATGGATATGGCAGCATCACATACCTTCAAGTTTATGGTGATGGAGAAAGTCTGGAAAGGTAATAGAGGAGGGGCAATCAGGAACAGAGTTGAGACAAAGGAATTAGAATGGATAATCAGGAAGTGTGCAAATATGGGTAAAGGTTTAAATGACAAAATCAGTATTAAACCTGTTTTGCTGAATAAACCATTAATTAGAAAGTTAAACGTTTATATATTATGTTTTTTAACCATGTTTTTTAACTATGTGAAGTTTTACAATGTGTTTTTCATTCAGCTTTTTGAATAAGTTTTAGTTATAAATGTTTTTATGTATGAAAGAGTTAATATGTATTAGTGAAGTGATTTTTACCGGAAAACATTGTGATTGGTTATAGCTTTGTATAAGAAATGGGGAAATGATGTATTGTATTGTCTGATGAAGCGGCTTTGGCTGCGAAAGCGCTCACCTTTTTACTTGGATTAAATTGTTTGATGATTTTATCAGCCGTGGTCTGGTATCGCCTATTCTTTTCATTTTGTGTTGATGCTTTAACAAATGGTGCTGTATTATACAAGGGATATAATTTAATTATTATGCATTATAATTTAATACAATCAGGAAGGTGAATCAAACAACCTTTGCATGGTCCTAAAAATGTGTGTAAGGGGCCTACGATTTGAAAAAGCCCAAAGGCAAACTTAATCCACCATTTTCGTTGAATGTGTGTTTTAGCGCTGTTTCAGTGAATGTAAGTTTCTAAGGCAAATAAGTTTTAAAGCTGTCTGTTTTCATTGTGAGACTGTATTGCTTTGTTTAGCAAATGTCTATCAGTGTTTGGGCTATAAAATTTGAAATAAAAGTTTTAAATTAAATCCGAATAACTGTTATCGTTGTAGAAGTAAAGCAGAAAACAGTATGCACACTGAGAGTTTTGAGAAGTGTTTATGGCAACTGAGGAGAAATGGAGAAATACCAAGTAATGGGACACTGGAATGGCTGCGTGTGTGTGTGTGTGTGTGTGTGTGTGTGTGTGTGTGTGGGGGGGGGGGGGGGGGTAACAAAATTACACACATTTTGCATTCATGTAAATGTCCAGAATTTTTGACAAGAAAAGATGGCAACCCATAGGTGGATATGGTCATCTTGAGACAATGTAGCAATTGTCTTATGTTTACCAACAACCACGTAATCCTTAAAGAAACAGACACAATGTGTGAGAGGTGTACTTACACAATGACATTGGAGGCTAAACTGTCACAAACACACATCAGGCTGTTGAAACCACACTCACAAGGCTCACCTCACATGGCACACAACACACAAATAGACTAATATATGCTGAGGCATTTAAAAACAATCTTCCTAAACAACAAAGATTGCCTAGTAAGTTGAGGATGTTGAGGTTAGGTGATCGGGTAGGAGGTTCCAGTTTTTTGCAATGCAGCAGGCACAGAGTGTTTTGCAAGCTTCATTTTTGTGCTTGGTGACAGTTATGTGGTTTTGGTGTGTTGATCTTAGGTTTCTGGAGGGTGTATAGGGTTGAATTAATTGTTGCAAGGCAGGGGTTTTCATAGGAAGGTAGTAGAGCTTATGGACAGTGGTAAGTTGGTTGAGTAGTCATTACAAGTCATTACACTACAGGTACCTGTATGATTCCATCATAGTCCATGTAGGTGTAAATGACCTGAGATGTACCTCCCTGGACTGTATGAAGAGAGTCATTATGGAGCTCTCAGACTATGTTTCTCAAGGCCGTACATTGAGCAGCATATTACTCTCACCGATGATGGTGCCACAATATGAGCAAAAGATGATTGATTTTAGTAATTGGCTGTCTTTCTAGTGTCATTCTAAGGGGATCCAATATTTGTCAGCTTGGGAGACCATGGTTAGCAGACCTCATTGCTTTGCCAAGGATGGTCAGCAACTGTCCCCTCTAGGCTTTCAAATACTGGATAAAAGTTTATCCACCCCCCCATAGTGCCTTTTTAGACAATGACAAATTGACAAACCTACCGACACAGCAAAATCAACTCAACTGAACCTCAAACTGTTACTGCATAATGTCAGGAGCCTAAATAAAAAAAATACACTACTACTAAGCCCTTCTCACACTTGGGAATATTGACATCTGCACAGTTGCTGACACATGGCTTAAACTGCAGAAAGTACCCTGGCAGTGCAGGGTTTCAGTGCCTTCCATGTCTTTAGACCTGTAGCTGCACAGAAAGGGACTAAAGGTCAAGGTGGCTTGATATACATCAATAACAAGCATATCTCTAGGCTGGTCAAACAGGATTACACGCTAGACTTCCTCCATTTGGAATCCTACACAACCTCACAGAGATTCCTGGAGTTCATAAATGCAAACACCCTTGACCAATTAGTGAATATACCCACCACAGACTCTGATATATTGGATCTCAAACTCACAAAAATCGGAGAATGCTGTACCCTCCTGACTATAAAGCTGTCTCCCTCAAAATCATAATCTACTCCATGACAGGTAGGAACTATTCCAAGGCAAACTACCTTTTATTAAGTGAAGGTTTGTCAATCTTCAGTGCCCCTCCAAACCCTGAGAACACAGCTGCCTATACTGAATTGCTCTCAAAAACTCTGTATAATCATGTCAATGGCTGCACAGAGGCTGCTGTATCTACCAGAAGTATACCCAGATCTAGCACCAGAAACAAACACCCCTGGTGGCATCCCAAATTAAAAAATCAGGAAGAGTGATTCCAATAAAGATAAAAGTTCTCTTATCAAAATAAATAGGCAACTAAGAGGGCTAATTAGATTAAACAAGGCCAAATTTGAGGTTAAGATAGCCTCCCAGGTGAAAGATAACCATAAGGCTTTCTTCAAGTATGTCAGAAACCTCAAGGGCTGCACACAGCAGTATGCTGAACTGGGGTTAATGGTGCGACTTTCACCGACCTTGCAATGTGCAAACCTGCTAGCAGACAAATTTGGTTCCAACTTTACCCCATCTCACCCCCAACCATCTCCCAAGAAATGCCCTCAAACATAATGCCTTCAACTGTAAATAGATAACAAAACCTAGTACTGAGAAGAGGTAGTTTTCCAGCCTCAAGGGTAGTAAACACTTTACTTAAGGAAGAACAAGCCAAAAAAAAAAAAGGAAAATTAGTTGTACAGGAGCAATATTGGCATACAAATTGCTAAAGTAGCCTGCTGTCATAAAATCTAATGTCATATCCTTGATAAAGATCCATTTGCAGTCTTATTAAAAACAAGAAAACATGATTTAAACTGGTATTGCCTGTTTAAATCATGGTTTATTAAGTAAAAATAGTAGCTGAGCACTTTTACCCTTGTCAGCTATAGCCATAGAGCATGTACTGGTTTTGGGTGCTTAAGTCAAGAACATGGTCTCAATGGGCACCAATAATATCCCAGGATGCCTCTTGAATAGTCTAAAATATGACTTATCAGGGCCCCTGAAGTCATTATTTAACTATAGTCTTAAAACAGGCTTTGTGCCACAAGACTGGAGGACTGCAATGGTCATATTCAATCATAAGAGATGACCTTCAATGGATCCTGGAAACTACAGACACATTAATCTGCTAGTCTTATTTGTAAAGCCATGGAAAGAATTATCATGGAAATTATCAACAAGGATGTAGGAGACCTCCAGACACTGGATCCATGACTTTGTCAAAGGAAGGTCATGCTTTCTGAACTTGTTGGATTTCTTTGAAGAGGTCACTAAGGCAATGGATGAAGGGAAAGTGGTACATGCTACCTACCTAGATATGGCTAAATCATCTGATACAATACCCCACTCAGGCATTGTCCACAAACTTATGGAACCAGGCATAAATCCCTGTATAACATGCTGGATAGCTAGCAGGCTCATGGATAGGACCCAAGAGGTTAGGACTGGTGAGGCACTTTATACAGAGGCCGGTCACCAGTGGAGTGCCTCAGGGTTCTGTGCTGGCAAATTGATACTTCCATGATGGCATTCAATTTCTTCCCTTCCTTTCCCTCACTACCCTGTTTTCTTGTGGTAGAACTTTATCAGTTATTAATTTAGTTGCACAGTAATATATCTTGCTTACTTCTGTTCTATTGTATGGATCTTTATGGACAGTCCTAATTACTGTGTTCATTTGTTTTTTCAAACTTCTGACTTTTTGGGTTTTATTGACCTTCTGCAGTCTATTTTTTTCATTGATCTTAATATGTCTATCTATGTCTATTAAATCAAGCAATTCTTCTCTTAGCTCATTTTCTTCTAGACTGAGAGCACATTTTTTGTTTTCTGTTTCCTGCGGGTATTCTATAGAAAGTCCTATAGCATCTTCCTGTGGCATCTTCTCTTCAATTTCATCTTGTGCAATCCATTGCTTTGTCATATAGGAACTCACTGGCCTATCACTTCTCAACATTGACTGCATCAGAGTTTCCACAGTTTCCTCTTCCTTCCCTTGCTGTCCACCTTCAAGTGAACGTTTATACTGGTTTCCTGTGGAATGCTCCAAAATACCTTCATATGGTCCCTGACCAATTGCTTCCCATTCCACTGGTTTCCCCTTAATTTGGATGTCCATTGCTCTACCCTATTATGGTGCTTTCTGAATTAGATTTTCTACACTGAATCCTTTACTTCACAAGCACTCCATAACCTCAGTTTCTATTTCTTTTCTACTTTTCCTCTTCGTCTTCTTATTTTTTTGTATTGTAAAGTTTTCCATGTCTGGATTCCTTTGGCTATATTTCTCTTCAAATATCTTTGGTATTGCTCTTTTTGTATTGATTAGTTTTGTTTTCTCCTTTGCATAGCTATTACACCATATTAAATCTCTTTTTCTTTCCCATGTCTATATTCCTTCTTCAGATGTCTCCTGATCTTCCTGTTTATCCTTACTTTTGGGACTAGTTCCATCATGCTGTGATGTAACCTGTGTTAGACCTTCTACACCAAATCTTTCACTTCGCAGACAGTCCATAGCTTCAACTTCTATTTTTTTAACTGCTACTTTACTAATCTTTTTCTCTATATTCTTTCTTTCTGATATTACCTTTTTATTGTGAATTTTTTCCATATCTGAATGCCTTTGCCTGTATTTATAATTAAATATCTTTGGGGCTGCCTTTTTTATATTGATTAATTTGGCTTTTGCCTTTGTAAAGATATTGTACCATATCAAATCTCTCTTTTTTTTCCTATGTCCATATTTCTTTTTTATACTTTTAAAAATCTCTAGGTTTTGTTGTTTATATTTTTGCATTTCCTCATATGCTTCTTTTGCCAAACAGCTCAAAGTTTATTGGTCTGCATACTGTTTATCACAAATCTGGGGAAAAAAATCACTGCTCCGCAAAAAAAAAAAAAAGTTTAAACACAAAATGAAGTGGGGGGGCTTTGCCCCCTACACTCCACAATGTGGGGGGATGTGCCCCCCACACCCCCCTACTTAAATATACCAACTCTGAGATCGCACCATATGGAAGGAAATGGCAAAGTCCCGAAGACGGCCCACTGATTTTTTTCCCTGGGAAAAAAAATTGATGGTCTGTATTTTCGCTCTTTAGGGGTTCGACCTTGTCAGATTCATCATTCGACAAGGTGATATTGACCCTTTTCAGTTCCTAGCAGTATAGCACAACGGCATGAAAATTACAGAACCAACTGATATTGCCAACATCCTGGCAGATAGGTTCAGTGCTAACTTTACCCCCCCCCTCACCCCCTAAAGGGCCCATATCTATACAGGAAGAATGCAAAGTCCCTGTAATCACATCTATGCAGGTAAAAGCTGCACTCTCTAAAACTAAAAACACAGCATGCATGGGACCGGACAACATCCCAGGCTGCGTTTTACATGAACTTCATAACGAACTGGCTTCCCACCTAAACACCATGTTCAATCATAGTCTCACATCAGGCTTTGTGCCCACTGAATGGCGCACAGCAGCAGTTATCCCACTCCACAAAGGGGGAGCCACCACTGATCCTGGGAACTATCACCCTATTAGCCTAATGAGCCTGGTTTGCAAGGCCATGGAATGTATCATCATGGAACTCATAAACAAAGACATTGGTAACCTCCAAACTCTGGACCCCACCTAGTTCAGGTTTGTGAACGGCAGATCATGCCTTCTGAACCTGATCATCTTCTTTGAGGTAGTCACCAAAGCCGTAGATGAGGGTAAGGTGGTTCACACAGCCTATCTTGACCTCGCCAAAGCTTTCAACACCATCCCCCATTCTGGAATTATAGCTAAACTCATTAAAATAGGTATAAATCTCTACGTCACAAGATGGGTTGCCAACTGGCTCACTAACAGAACCCACACTGTAAAAGTTGCAGACTCCAAATCTGACTTCAAATCAGTGACAAGTGGAGTACCACCAGGTTCAGTCCTGGGACCTCCCCTGTTTGGTATCTACTTCTCCGAAGTACAGGCTAACACAGAAGATCTCTGGCTAACAAAGTTTGCAGATGACTGCAAACTAGGAGCCATAGTTGAGTCCCCAAATGATGTGGGCATCCTACAGAAGGGCCTCACTGAGACAGATGCCTGGTTTCAGAGGCATGGCCTCAAGCTCAATACCAAAAAGTGCATTGTCATCCCCTTTGGTAAAAACTCTGTACCCACAAACTACCAAATAAACGGCAGTTTACTTAATGCCAAATGTGTGATAAGAGACCTTGGGACCCAGGTGGACAGTAGTCTCTCCTTTGATAATTACATCGCCACGGTAGTCAGGAAATCCTTCTATGTGGCACACCTCATCACAAAAGGGTTCTCATCCAGGAAAAAAGAGGTCATTGTTCCCCTCTACTCGGCACTCATGAGAGTCGAGACACATTATAGAGTACAACGCCCCTTTTGGAATGTACCTCACAAGACATCTGCAACAGCTGGAAAGGTCACAGAAGTACCTCACAAATAGGATTACTGGCCTCAAACAGATGTCCTACACTGACCATCTAAAAAAACTCCAGTTTTACTCTGTAGCATATCGCCTACTCTGAGTAGATCTCTACCTAACATATAAAGCTATGTTAAATCCAGAGCTGTTGGACATGCTACACCAAAACAAATCCCAATCCCTCCAAGCTACATGCTCTAGGGACCTAAACCTTGTCACCACAATAAACAGGACATGCTGGAGAGGTAGATTCCTGTCCCGGAGACTTCCCATACTCTGGAACAAGCTACCCATCTATGTCAAGCAAAGTTCCTTGTTAGCACTCTTCAAGAAAAATCTTGATGAGTGGATGGGAAATAGGAAATACACCCTGGGGATCACTTCTGTGGCTCTGCTCGACAGGGACACAGGAAAATAACTTTTTTGGGTGGCATAAGCCAGGGAACTTTGTTGGCTAGGCTTACTTAGGCCCTTGGGCCGATAGCTTAGTTCCTACCTATGAACCTATAAACCATCCCCTTCATCACTTGAATTAATTACTTCTTCTTCTATCTCCCCTTCTTTACTTTTCATTTCCTTCATATTTTCATTTGCTTCCATTTGTATATCAGTCTCAATAATTTTTTCCTGTCATATTTCTTCTGTATTATCTACTAACACACTTTCCCTATTTTGTTCAGCTATTGTTACCTTTGTATCCTTTTCCATAGCATTACAGTCCATCCATGAATGCTCTATTTTTTCACACTTTATACCTTTATAAAGCTCACGTTTTTTTAGCTTCATAACCCATATTACCCCAAATGAAACATTTCCTTTTATAACAATTGTCAATTAAATGGTCATCTTTACCACACAAAAACACATTTTCGGTTGTCCCCAGTATCTACCCAATTCCTTATTCCCTTCCACATTAATTATACTTGACAAATGCATTATTTTGTCATTTTGCATTTTGAATATAACACCACATTCCCAACCCCAGTCTTACAGTTTCGGTTCAAAATTGTATAAATATTCTTTTTTTGTCTTCTTTGTTAAATGTCTGCACCACATAAGTGTTCCAAGGATTTTTATCCCTTCTCTTTTCTTACTGTTCTAAAAATTTCTCCATAGTCTGCACCTCCTCAAAGAAAATGTCACAAAACGTATCTTTATTAATACAAATAAATGCTCTTACCTCTCTGGGTTCGATACTCAGTGGTGAAATAATGCCGTCCTATACTTCATACCTGTCCAGTTCCTTCTCCCACTTACTACTTATTCTCACCTGATGCTTTCTTCTTACTTTTGATTTTCTCTCTTCTCATCTTTTGTCTTCTCTCACTGTCTGCATGTAGGTTTTCTTCTCCTCCTTTCTTAATTCCTGCACTTTTTCTTCTTGGATTATATCCATTATTTTCCCCCACAATGCTGCCTTCTCACTCTCTGGCTCACTCTGTTCAATTAATTCTTTGAAGTAAATATCCCGCAACCCTCACGACTGGAGGCTGTAACAACACACACTGGTGTTGCCGCCTCGGATACAAACAAATTTTGCTGAAAAAGCACTTCTGAATCTGCCATATTTCCCTCAACTCCCTCATTTTGCCTTTTACTCAATACTGCACCACTTTCTTTACTCTCCTCTCCATCCACCTCACTCCGTTTCACTTCTGTCACCTCCTCTGCTGCGTTTAACATCTCAGCTGTTTGAATAACAGCTTCTTTTACTTCCTGCACACAAAAAAACACATTCTTTCTCCTCCAATTTCTGACTTCCTGCTTCTCCAAGCCACCTCTGCGCCCGGACCGTAAGACAGGAAGTGTAACTTATAATTTTGTCCCCATGCAGTCAGAAAAAAGTAGGGGAAGTTCCCTGATGGCCTGACCAATTTCCCTAATAATAGAACTACATCTTGGGTCTCTTCTGAAAAGAGGGAACTAGTCTCATGGGGTTGACCTGGTCAACAAAGGATAAATAAAAAATGCATTCATCTCTCAAGAATAACACTTGCTAAATTTAACAAATCAAATCAACCTAAGCCAGATATGAAGTAAAAATACTCATCCAGGTGAAGGTTAACCACAAAACCTTCTTTAACTATGTTCGAAATCTCAGAGACAATGCCCAATTAATAAAAAAAAATTCATGTACTTAGACCCAGGGGATATTGCCAATCTACTAGTAAACAAAGTTAGGTCAAACTTCATACCTTGTCTGCCCTTCTATATTCACAGATCACATACCTGCAGCTACCCACCCCCTTCAAATCTCCAAAGAACAAGCCTGCAAGGTGCTCTCCAAGGTAAAGAACACTACTTATATAGGGCTGGATAGCACACTGGGCTACCTACTAGTCATCCTGATACATGACTTCTCAGACCCCATACAGAGGTAATTCGATATCAGCCTCAGACAGGCTTCATGCTAGATGAGTGCAGGGCAGCAACAATCATGTGCTTCCACAAAGGTGGGTCATCAGCGGACCCAGGTAATTATAGATACATAAGCCTAACCAGCCTCATTTGTAAGGCTATGGAAAGGATCATTATGGAATTAATAAACAAAGACATAGGTAACCTACAAAATCTTGACCCAAGCCAGTCTGGATTTGTCAAAAGCAGATTCTGCTTACTTAACTGAGTCAGCTTCTTCAAGAAGATTACTGAAGCAGTGAATTAGGTAAAATCAGTACAAATTGCATATCTGGACCTTGCAAAGGTATTCAACACTATCCCACACGTATTGTAGATAAAAGCTCTCAGCTAAATGTAAATCTCTGTCACTAGTGGTGTACCCCATGATTAAGTTCTTGGGCCACACCTCTTTAGCATTTACTTTTTGGAGGTTAAAGTAAATGTTAAGGGTTTATGGCTGACCAAGTTTGCAGATGACTGTAAACTTGGTGCCATCATAAATTTCCCAGAGGAAACCAAAATCCTGCAAGATGTCCTTTCCCAAACAAATAGCTGACGCCAAAACCATGGACTAAAAATAAATGTCAAGAAATCTGTAAGCATATCTTTCGGAAAGTGTGACTTCCATTGTAACTATCACATTAACAACACACCCCTGAAAGCTGATCCCATAATCAGGGATCTGGGAACCTATATTAACAATTAACTGTGTTTCATCACCATGTATCCCTTACTGTTTTTGCTGGTTAGCTTATATCTAAAGTTATTGCATCCAGGACCAGGGATGTAATCATTCCACTGTACTTGGCTCTCATCAGGATGAAGATTGAATACTGTGCTCCATTCAGTACGTAGCTGTTCAAACACTTGTCACAGATAGAGTGACAACAAGCATACCTCTCAACTGTATAGATTTTCGCAGAATGTCCAGATTTTGTCCCATATTTTTGGTCTGTTTCTCACAGAATTTGTGATTTTCTGGATTTCTGTGGCAAATCAGTGAGGACTGAATTCACTAAATAATTGCAGTCATTTGAGTTTCAGACTTCATATCTTTCAGAAAATGTATGGTAACACAATACCTTTTATTCAAGAAACTTTCTAATTTTATAAGAGCAATATTTAAAATTTGTCCCTATTGTTGGGGTTTGCCCTCCCCTCCCCCATTATTTTTGGCTTTGTCCAGATTTTTTGTGTTGAAAGCCATCTCACCAACCACAACACATTTTTTTGCTAAAAAAAATCAAGGCTCTAAATCACAAAAGCTATGCAGACCATCTAAAAGCCTTGTCCTTCATCTCGATATTATACAGGCTACTAAGAAGCAATCCTGCCTCATTTATAGAGCCTCAACAGACCCTATCCTGTCAGTGACTGTAAACTTGGTGCCATCATAAATTCACATTTGCATGTCCAGTGGTAAAGTGAACACCTGATCATAGGGTCTCAGTCTCCTTTGCAACATAAATATAACATATTCCATCTCTTTCAACTTTCTGGTTTAAAAGCCTGCATTTGCGCTTGCTTCCCACCTTCCCTGTAACTAGTCTAGTCCAGATACAGATTTGCTGTATCCAGGACTGTTTGTAAGCTTCTGTGCCCCCAAACCTTTCTGTGTTGGGGGGAAGCCTTCTAGCTTATCAGTGGGAGTGGTAAGCACTAGGTAGCCTATCTACAAGATCCAGATACAGATTCTTAGTTTTAGCACTTGAATTTGCTTATTCGTGATCAGCACTTGTTCAGAACTTGTAAGCACTAAATAACCTACTAATTACTATAGAACTCAGCCTTCCTCATTACCTAGAGGAAAACAGTTTTGGTACTTACTTTCCTCACTTGCTTAGAGAAAAACAGTTCTTGTACTCACTTTGCTCACTTGTCTAGAGGAAAATATTTTTTTATTCAGGCATGTCCAAAGGTCACTCCCAGTGTTCTCTCCTGACTATCTAATGAATCTGGGCATCTTGGGGCAATGTAGCAATTGCCTCATGTACACAGACAACCCTCTCCTCCTACCACCCAACACTACAACCTGTGAGAGATGCACTTATCTAGCCAAACTGTAGGTAAAGCTCTCTCCAACCAAGACTGAACTTGATAGTCAAGAGGAGAAGGTAAACACTTGCACCACACCACACTCATTACATAGTCCCACTAAACCTACACCACCAAAATCCACACATAGAAACACAAAAACATTTGTGAAGGCTCTCAATAAAAATCTGCTCAAGCAACAGAGACCTCCAAAGCAGAAACGCAAGCAACCTCCCACCACCAACACAACCCAGATGCCACATAGCCCACAGACTCAGTGTACTACTCAACCACAGCCCATAAGGCAAAACAACGTACCCAACACAATAGTCATAGGTAGCTCTATAGTCAGGCACACTGATGTCCCACTCACCAGGCTAAACAAGGAGAAGGTCACTGTCAACTGCCTGTTGGGTGCCAGGATCCGCCACATAACCCACACACTCAGGTCACTCCACAACAATTACAAATATGAAGCTATGATTGTCCAAGTTGGTGTGAATGACCTGAGACATACCTCCCTGGACTACATGAAAAGAGACATGGAAAAACTCTCCGATCTTGTAGCCCAGGCAGGTATGACCCTAGCCTTGAGTAGCATCCTGCCATCACCCAGAATGATACTGCAGTACAAGGACAAAATGATTGACTTCAACAATTGGCTAAGCTTCTGGTGACATTCAAAAGGGATCCAGTATCTGTCTGCCTGGGATGACATGGTCGACAGACCACGATGCTTTGCCAGAGATGGCCTGCACCTGTCATCCCTGGGATTCTGGATACTGGCAAAGGCTCTTGCCGCCCCCTATAGTGCCTTTTTTAGGCATGGTCCAAATGACAAATTCACCACCATAACAGGAACAGGCAAGCAAAAACTGAGGGTAATGCTATTTAATGCTAGAAGTCTAAATCTCAAAATTCACTCACTCAAGGCACTCCTTAAAATGGAGAACATCGATGTCTGTGCAGTGACTGAGACCTGGTTCAAGGTTCCAGAGAGCACCCCTGCATTACCAGGCTATAACTCATACCACACATTTTGGCCATCTAACCTGGACCGGAACACCAAAGGTGGACGTGTGTCCATATTCATTAAGGATATCCACACCTCCAGGCTAGTTGCTCAGCATAATACAGCTGAGGTTATCCAAGTGCAACTAACTTTGGGAAAAACTGCAATCCAAATTTTAGCTTGCTACAGATCCCCCACCATGCCTCAGGATTCCCACTCCTCTTTTCTTGATATACTGGAAAATATTAGGGTTCAACCAAACACCCTAATATTGGGCGATTTCAACTACCCCACCATTAAATGGGAAAACTACTCATGTACCAACTCCTTCGCTCAATGCTTTCTGGAATTCATAAATTCCAATGCCCTGGATCAACTTATCCACACCCCCACCAGGGGCAAAAATATCCTAGACCTAGTTATTACCAGCATGAGTGACCGGTGTTCCACACCTGAAGTCACCTCCTTGTTGGTCAGATCCGACCATAAGCTAATCACCCTAGATATCCACATCCTGCCCCCACCCCCCATTAAGGAAACCACAGTAAAAAATTTCTCCAAAGCCAACTTCATGCTTCTTAAAACAGAAGTGGTGTACTTCATGACAGCCATGCAGATGGACAATACAGTTACGACTGCTGAATCCTACACAAATGCACTCTATAAGCACTTACACGAGTGCATGGATCATGCTATCCCAAACAGAACCAAGACACTGTCTTCCAAAAAAAAGGAAGCCAGACAGTCTGGTGGTCCCCTGCCATAAACAAACTCTACAACAGAAGGAAGAAATTGTTGCAAAAGAAGAGTAAAATCTCATGAGTGGAGAAGCTCCCTGGTCAGCCTCAGCAAAAAGCTGAGATCCCTTATAAGATCCTCCAAAGCTAGCTATGAAAACAAGATTGACACTGATTTTAAGGACAACCACAAAGCATTCTATAGCTATGTCAATAATCTCAATGGCAACACCCAGATCTGCTCTGAGTTACAGCACAATGGCACAAAAATTACAGAACCAACTGATATTTCCAACATCCTGGCATATAGGTTCAGTACTAACTTTACCCCCTCTCACCCCCTAAAGGGCCCATATCTATACAGGATTAATGCAGAGTCCCTGTAATCACAACTTCACAGGTAAAAGCAGCACTCTCTAAAGCCAAAAACACAGCATCCATGGGACCGGACAACATCGCAGGCTGCATTTTACATGAACTTCAAAATGAACTGGCCCCCCACCTAAGCACCATGTTCAATCATAGCCTCACATCAGGCTTTGTGCCCACTGAATGGTGCACAGCAACAGTTATCCCACTCCACAAAGGGGGAGCCACCACTGATCCTGGGAACTATCGCCCTATTAGCCTGACGAGCCTTGTCTGCAAGGCCATGGAATGTATCATCATAGAATTCATAAACAAAGACATTAGTAACCTCCAAACTCTGGACCCCACCCAGTTCGGGTTTGTGAAAGGCAGATCTTGCCTCCTGGACCTGGTCGACTTCTTTGAGGCAGTCAACAAAGCCATAGACGAGGGTAAGGTGGTTCACACAGCCTATCTTGACCTCGTCAAGGCTTTCAACACCATCCCCCATTCTGGAATTATAGCTAAACTCACTAAACTAGGTATAAATCCCTGTGTTACACAATGGGTTGCCAACTGGCTCACTGACAGAACCCACACTGTAAAGGTTGCAGACTCCAAATATGACTTCAAACCAATGACAAGTGGACTACCAAAGGGTTCAGTCCTGGGACCTCTCCTATTTGGTATCTACTTCTCTGAAGTACAGGCTAACACAGAAGGCCTCTGGCTAATGAAGTTCACAGATGACTGCAAACTAGGAGCTATAGTCGAGTCCCCAAATGATGTGGAAATCCTACAGAGGGGCCTCACTGAGACAGACGGCTGGTGTCAGAGCCATGGCCTCAAGCTCAATGCCAAAAAGTGCATTGTTATCCCCTTTGGTAAAAACTCTGTACCCATGAACTACCACTTAGGCAGCAGTCTTCCAAACACTGACTGTGTGATAAGAGACCTTGGGACCCAGGTGGACAGTAGTCTCTCCTTTGATAATCACATTGCCACAGTAGTCAGGAAATCCTTCTACCTGACACACCTCATCACAAAAGGGTTCTCATCCAGGAAAAAAGAGGTCATTGTTCCCGTCTACTCGACACTCATTAGACCCATTATAGAGTACAACGCCCCTTTTGGAATGTACCTCACAAGACATCTGCAGCAGCTGGAAAGGCCACAGAAGTACCTCACAAAGAGAATTACTGGCCTCAAACAGATGCCCTACACTGATCGTCTCAAAAAACTCCAGCTTTCCTCTGTAACATATCCCCTACTCCGAGGTGATCTCTGCCTAACATATAAAGCTATGTCAAACCCAGAGCTGTTGGACATGCTACACCTAAAGAAATCCCAATCCCTCCGAGCTACACGCTCTAGGGACCTAAACCTTGCCACCACAATAAACAGGACTTGTTGGAGGGATAGATTCCTGTCCCAGAGACTTCCCATACTCTGGAACAGGCTACCCATCTATGTCAAGCAAAGTTCCTCATTAACACTTTTCAAGAAAAATCTTGATGAGTGGATGGGAAATAAGAAATACACCCCGGGGATAATTTCTGTAGCTCTGCTTGACAGGGGCACAGGAACTTTACTTTCTTGGGTGGCGTAAGCCAGGGAACCTTGTTGGCTAGGCTTACTTAAACCCTTGGACAGATAGCCTAGTACCTACCTATGAGCCTATGAACACTTTAGAGGGATAGGTATGTAGCATAGAGAATATCTATTTGATGGAATTGTCTCTAGTTAGTCAAGAAGTAATTTGGATGAATGGATGAAAACTGCAAATTCAGCCCTACATTAGCACCCATGACCCTCATGAAAAGGAACAGCAAGTAAATGTTCCAACATATTCATGTTCTGCCCACCCCTTGGTTATTTGTACACAAAATATAAGGGCTAAAAACTACCATGGGAATGCAAAACTAGGCTTCTTAAGATCCTCACAGATCAAAAGGCTAGTAATGCGACATGCACCTGGAGCGTTTCTCCCCAGACCTCTGCTGAAAATAGGCACTGTCCTAGTTGGACTTTCCCGGTTAACAAATGTTAAATAAAATAAAACAAGTATCTATGAACCTATAGAAATCAGTAAGAGCAATGTGCTGTATGTGGCAAAATATCAGTTACTGTTTGTCTTTTAAACATCAGCTGTGAAGAGCTTACAGTGTAGAATAGAAAATGCTGTGAGAGCTCTGTGAGCATCAGTTTGTTTTAGTAGTATTTGGTACATGGGTTATTCTTATGTCATAAGAGTAACAGTCCACAACTATGAGGTAGTTTTTGCTATTAAACTCATACATGTCAGCAGCTATCTTTGGCCACTGACCTTGTGGTAACTGTATTGATGTTACTGGCTCTTGTCTTTGTGATAGGCTTATGCACAATGCATAACTGACTTGATTTACAAAGTCTTGGATGAAGTTTGGCTACCTCACTGACACTTTGGCTCTTTCCTAAGATGTTGTGAGGCCTTAATGACCTTTGTGTATAATGACCTTTGTGTATTTGACGTAGCACTTTTGCTCTCTGTGAAGAGAGTATTATAATTCTGTCTTTATTTAACATCAAGCTATCATGCTCCGATAGCTTCAATGACTGTATATTATTTCTGTATAAGCTGATTGGTCTGCATCCAATGATTTGGACATCCATTACACACATACTGGATAACATCTTGTAACTTTCAATCATTCTAGGGAGGTTGCTTAAGCTTGTCTAGACTTCTTGTAGTCACTGGTTTGGCCATCACTATGCTCTGCACATACACAGCACTTGTTTTTGTATTGGTTGATGGAGGATCATGTATAGTATTTCTGAATAACACATTTGCAGCATCTGTTTCCCAGGCACATGGATTTGCTTTGACCTTGAACCTTCTTAGTCTCATGAATAGTTTGTGGTACCTCAGTGGCACTTTGTCTAGATAGTAGGAATTGATTAATGGAGATAAAAACCTAGTGAACAGCCCAGAATTGGAAAAGCTTGGGTCCTAATAGATCTCTACAGAAGTTTTCACATATCCACATGTTTACAGGCCACTCTTTTTTATTTCTGAATATATCTGTACAGCCCCAACATTAACCCAGGTGACCTGAGTATGAGTAGTGAACCAAACAAATGCCGAGGTGTTCACCCCCAGTGCTCACAGCCACAGTAACGAAAGGAACTAGGGATGTAGAATGAATTCACAAACTCAAAAACATACAAAAGTTATTTAATATACATACACCATTGAACGCTTTCCTCCCGAATAAAAAGCAGGACCTCATCAGAACGTCAGCCATTCCCTTTGTTCCCTTTTTATATTAATTAATTCCGATGAAAATTAACAACCTAACTAAACAGAAAGTAAGACAGAAATTTTAAAGTGTATGCATATTAAATAATTTTTACATGTCTCCGAGTTTGTGAATTCATTCTACATCCCTAGTTTTTTTTGTTATTGTGGCTGTGAACACTGGGGGTGAACACCTCAGCATTTGTTTGGTTGCTTGTTTTATTATCTAAGGTTGTCTCCTATTTTCTTGGGTTATGAGTTTGAGTAGTGGCTTGAGTGGAAGAGCCAGGTAGGAGAGTGGGAGCCAGTTCCTGATGCTTGCTGACCTGATTGGGGAAGGAGATGTGGTTTTGCCTGGTGAAATTGCCATAGCTTGTATGACACTGAAAAAGGCAGATTGAGGATGGCAGAGCCAGGTTGGTGGTGTAGCCTTTGTTAGTACATATCTGATAGCATGCGCAAACTTTAGGAAGGACTACCATACCCTCACATTTTCAGCAACTTGGAGTGGGGTCATGGACCCAAACAGAAGCACCCTTACCAAGCATTAGACTGCTAAGAGTGAAGGAGAGATGTGTGGTTTCTTGGCCAGGGACAATCAAATTATTTTCTACACATTATTGGTCTGAGACTGGTGAGGGGTATGAAACCAGACCTTCAGACCATTTGAATGAAAACCTTTCCCAGACATTCAGGACATTAGGATGGATACCCCACACTGGAAAGAAATGGAAACTAGGGTACAGGCAGTGGCCAAGCTCTCCTGTGGCTGCCTTAATGATAGCCCTCATTTGGTTGGCTCTTGCTTAGTGTAGGCTGGGCCCCCTGAATCAAGAACAAATGGGCAGGTGACCTATTAGAAGACGGCTTGAAACGCAAGGAGGAAAAAGATATGTAAACAGAAAAATCAGTTATTGTTTCTTAATATAGTTGCTGATTAGACGTTTGACAGACAAAAGCACTTTTTTATGACCATAGCTACGTGTTTACTCATTACTCATGGAATTAAATCTCCAGATCTGAGTCCTCATGACATTTTCAGGTCATGTGCTGGGGCATTTCTTTTCTTTTCCTTCTCCTCTGTGCATGTTGGCAGGGAGGAAACTGGTTGGTTCTATATGCATGGTCGGAGTTCATCACCAGTTTAGTATTTTTTTATATACGTGATCACAACTGCACACAGTCTTGTGAAATGATGATGATTCTGCCATTTATATGCTTTGTGACATTAAACAGGGTACATATTGGAGACCGAACATGTTGGGGCAGTAAGTGTACAGTTGTGCATACGCTCACAACAAAGGGTACGGGGGAGATCTTCACCAAATTAATTGACCAGGTAAGAGCATGGAAGAAAATGCTAGAAGTCTGTACAGGTAACAAATTAAGAAAGCTCTGGAATGAAAATATGCCTTGTTACTGATTGGGAGTGTAGCCTAATGGTTAAGGTGTTTGCCTTACAAATACAAGGTGCAGGGTTTGAGTCTCACAAGGGATAATTGTCTAGGCTTAAAATGGCTCGCAAGGGCAGTTAGTGTAGTACTAATTTATAAATCTATAATTTAGGGTTGGGAGGGTGGCCTAATGGTTAAAGTGTTTGCCTTACAAACACAAGGTGCAGGGCTTGAGTCTCCCAAGGGATAACTGGTTAGGTTTAAAATGGCTCGTAAGGACAGTCAGCTTAGTACTAATCTATGCAGGGCTTGAGTCTCCCAAGGGATAACTGGTTAGGTTTAAAATGGCTCGCAAGGGCAGTTAGCTTAGTACTAATCTATGAACCTATGATGTTACATAACTACGCAAAAAGGGCTGACACACAAAGGATGAAATGGACTTGGTCTAACACATTGACTTTTATATTCAATACACAAAGTTACACAATATTTTATCCATTAAGCAATAACACAGAAGTGAATATACAGCTGGAGATGAAGCAGTGACAGTAGTTAAAGAGGAGGGGGACATGATTAGTCAAATCAGAATAGACCAGGTTAGCAGTGAAATTCACAGGAAGAGATAGCATCAGTAAAACATGAGATGCTGTTATCCCTTATACAAGAGTTGTTAAGATCCCATCTAGATTATTCTGTACAGTTCTGAAGACCTCATCTTCTTAAGACTACAGAGAAGGATTCAAGTCATTCAGAGGAGGGCAAGAAATATCCTGTCTAGCATTTTCCAGCAGTCATATAAACAGATATTATTGTAGTCTGGAAGAAATGAAGGAAAGGAGGAGGGATGGAATAATAATTTAAGTACTTCAATTGAAGAGAGGAGCATCCTATATTTCAAAAATAGATTTACTAGGGCAAAGAAACGTTTGAAAATGTGAGGTGGGTAGCCTTGGGGACATATAATATGTTTGCCTTGTAGAAAATGAATGGATGACTGAAACAGACATCCCAATCTGCACGGTTGGCCTTTGGTCAACTGGTGCCCTAGGCAAAAGGGCTCCACAGTGCCCCCCCACCACCCAGTGCCCCCCTGTCTATCTACACCATCTATATTACTTTTTTCTTCATTTTTTCCTCATAGTTTGTCTTACTCTTCAGTTTTTCCTATATTCCTTGAACATTTTGTAAAGAAACCATCTATTTACTATAAAAAATAAACAAATAAATACTGTATAAGCAACCCTGCTAGAGTGGTACCTTAGGTGGCCACCTAGTTGTCCTATGCCTAAGGCCGGCTATGCAGATTAGGTTTCATGGTTGAAAACTGACAATGTAAAATGAATGGCAGAGGGATTGCTAAAATAAGCCCTTTTTTTAAGTAAAATCCCCATTTTATCCAGAATTTATCAACATTTTTCTTATCTGTTGTGAGAACTATATTTGTATCTATTGTTTGAGAATAATCAACATACAAGCCTGAGAATAATAAAGGAATGTAAGAATGTTTGTTGAGATTTTGCTCTGTAAATAGCTCTTCATTTCCTCCCCTTTCAAACAAACCATCTATATGTATATATAACATGTCTGTGTGTGTGCATATGTGTGTGTGTGTGTGTGTGTGTGTGTGTGTGTGTGTGTGTGTGTGTCTGAAACACACACACGCAGAAGGAGAGAGAAAAGTTATAAGTTGAAATGAAAGAACTGTAATTAAGGTTGAAAGGTACTGATCAGGGAATGTTGTCTTATCTGGACAAGCGAGTGGATAGCGCAGTGGTGTAGCAATAGCGTTGTTGCCTTACAGCAAGAGGTTCCCTGGTTCAATTCTTGGCTGGAGTGCCTTCTGTGTGGAGTCTGCATGTCGTCCCTGTGTCCGTGTGGGTTTTCTCCAGGTACTCCAGTTTCCTCCCATGTTACAAAGACATGCATCTGGAGTGTTTCTCCAGAGGCCTCCACTGAAAATTGGCTTTGTTCCAAGTTACCAGAACAGCTGATAACTATATAGAACACCACGAAAAACTGTGACTCGGGGAAACAGCTGGCTTGGGACAAGATCACCCTAATCCGTGAATTCATGAGTACTGTATTGGACTATAACTACATCTATTTTGAGGGTGAATATTACAGGCAAAATAAGGGAGTGGCAATGGGGGCAGCTAGTGCCCCTTTGTATGCCAAATTAGTGTTGCTGGATTGGGAGGAAGAGACTATTTTTAATAACAATTGCATTAAAAACATCAGGAGTTATGTCAGATTTCTGGATGATGTGTTCATTTTATGGGATGGGACCATGGATGAAAATGATGAGTTCATCAATTACAAACATGCATCCAGCTCTTTTCTGAAATTTACCCATCACACCAGTAGGGAAGGTATATCTTATTTGGACACTTATATTTCCTTAACCACCACGGGATTCAAATCTAGAATCTTTAGGAAAGATACATTTAGTAATACCTACTTGGAGTACTCCAGTTGTCACCCCAGCAGGAAAAAGAAAAACATTGTTAAGGGACAATGTATACATGCTGCCTGTATGACATCTGATCATCAGGAGATGGTGCAAGAACTCAAATACATTGGTACCCTAGTTAAAGAGAGGGGTTATCCGAAATCAGTGGTTGAGGATGCTGCAAGGTATGCTAGTGGTGAGTGGGGGAACAAGTATAAAACTTTGTTGCGAATGGAAATAAGAGTAATAATCCAGTGAAAGATATGACATCTACTAAATTTAGTAGAGCATGTGTATTGCCCTTCAGTGGTTATACTGGACAGGTTAAAAAGATTATTAGCAACAACTGGAATATTTTGAAAAGTGACAATGAGATTTCTGCCCTAGTGGGGGATGAACCGAAGTTTGTGCACAGGATAGGTTGTAATTTGAAAAGGAAATTTGAGAGTGTTAAATCATCCATACAATGTTGTAGGGGTGGTACGACAAAATGTGGACATTGGTAGTAGACAACAAGGATCATACGGTATTGAGATTCAAGAAGGGAGAGAGACAAGATGATCAGCTTTAACAATTGGCTTAATTTCTGGTGTCATTCAAAGGGGATCCAGTGTCTGTCTGCCTGGGATGACATGCTTGACAAGCCACGCTGCTTCGCAAGGGACGGCTTGCACCTGTCACCCCTGGGATTCCGGATATTGGCTAAGGCTCTTGCCACCCCCATAGTGCCTTTTTTAGGCAAGGCTCAAATTCTAAACCTACCACCCTAGAAAACAAAAATGGGAAGAAACTAAGGGTAATGCTGCTCAATGCCAGAAGTCTAAATCTCAAAATGCACGCACTCGAGGCCCTTCTCAGTATGGAGAACATTGATGTCTGTGCTGTGACTGAAACCTGGTTCAAGGCTCCTGAGAGCACCCCGGCACTATCAGGTTTTATCTCATATCATGCGTTCCGGCCCCAAAACCCAGACCACACTACAAAAGGAGGGGGTGTATCCATATTCATCAAGGATACCCACATCTCCAGGTTGGTGGCAATGCACGAAGCATCAGAAACCATCCAGGGGCAATTAACCATAGGCAAAACTGCTCTACAATTTGTAGCATGCTACAGGCCACCCTCTCAAACTCAGGAACCTCACACAGCCTTCCTGAAGACACTGGAGGGTATAAATGTATCTCCAAACATCATTATATTGGGTGACTTCAGCTACCCGAATATAGACTGGGAACATTACTCAAGCCCAAACTTTCTAGCCCAAAGGTTCCTGGAGTAAATAAATTCAAATGCCATGGAACAACTAGTCACTGTTCCCACAAGAGGAGAAAATATACTAGATCTCATCATCACAAACATGGGTCAAAATGCTCCACACCGGAAGTATATACCTCATTGGTGAGATCAGATCACAAACTTATCTCACTGGAAATCCACATCCCGCCCCCACCCCAAACAAAAAAGACCACAGTGAAGAACTTCTCTAAAGCAAACTTCACACTACTCAACACTGGTGTGGTATCCTTCAAGGCCCCCAAGCCAGTGGAAACCACAAACCAAGCTGCGGAAGCCCTTACAAATGCCTTCTACGAACACCTCCAGGACTGCATGGATCAGGCAATCCCTAATAAAACCAAGACTCTTTCCACCAAGGGCAAACGTCCAGTCTGGTGGACCCCAGCCATAAACAAACTTTACAATAAGAGGAGAAAGCTGTTACATGATAGAGCAAAATCCATAAAAGAGAAGACACCCTCGATCATTATTAGTAAAAAAATACGAGCACTCATAAAATCATCCAAGGCCAACTTTGAGAGAAAAATTGCAATAGATTCAAAAGACAATCATAAGGCCTTCTTCAGCTATGTTAGAAACCTGGGTGGAAACTCCCAGATACGCGCAGAATTAGTCCAAAATGATACAAAATCACTGAACCCACAGACATTGCCAACATACTGGCAGACAGGTTCAGTGCAAACTTCACCCCCCCCCCCAAAAGGAGAGATAACTATCCCAGCGGAGTGTAGCCTCCCAGACATCTCAAATGCACAGGTGAAAGCTGCTCTCTAAAGCTAAAATCACAGCATCAATGGGACCGGATGGTGTCCCCGGCTGTGTGCTACACGAACTCAACGAGGAACTAAACCCGCATATAAGGCAGCTGTTTAATCTTAGCCTTACCACAGGATATGTGCCCAAGGAGTGGCATACGGCAACTGTGGTCCCACTCCACAAAGGCGGTGCCTCTACGGACCCTGGTAATTACCGCCCCATAAGCTTAACAAGCCTGGTCTGCAAAGCTATGGAGAGGATCATAATGGAACTCATAAACAAAGACATAAGGGACTTGCAGACATTGGACCCGACCCAGTTTGGCTTTGTCAAGGGCAGATCATGCCTTTTGAACTTGGTCGACTTCTTTGAAACAGTCACCAAGGCCATTGATGAGGGAAAGGCAGTCCATACAGCCTACCCTGACCTTGCAAAAGCTTTCGACACAATACCCCACTCGGGTATTATAGAGAAACTTACCAGCTTAAAGGTAAACCCATATGTCACAAGATGGGTTGAAAACTGGCTAAAGGACAGAACCCACAGGGTTAGAGTTGCTGGCGCCATGTCAGACTCCAAGCTGGTCACAAGTGGTGTCCCACAGGGCTCAGTCCTTGGCCCCCTGTTGTTCGGCATCTACTTCTCAGAAGTACAGACAAACATAGGAGGACTATGGCTGACAAAGTTTGCAGATGACTGCAAACTGGGCGCCACAGTGGAAAGTACATCGGACACAGATATCCTTCAGAGGGGTCTCATGGAAACTGATAGCTGGTGCCAGAGCCATGGCCTGAAGTTAAATGCCAAAAAATGTATAGTCATATGTAGAGTCATAGTATGTAGAGACAGATACAACTCCAAGGGGTCTTAGAGTGTTTAAAGACCCCTCTACTCCATTTGACCTTTCTTTGGACTCTACTTGTGGTTTTCACAAGAGGTGGGTCAATGCTGCACATGTTTGCGTTACTGAATGGTTACATATACTTATTGAACGTGATTTACTTAAACAGAAGGAATGTACACAGACTTGTCCAATACTGTCTCTGTAGCAATTTTTGATGAGTTTCTACAACAAACTAATAAGAAACTCAAAGATTATGAAGCTACTTTAATTGAGCGTAAAAAAGGTAAGCTTCTCCGTGATGTGCGTGATTATGAAGCCAATCGGGCTTTTCTTTCTAAAGCACAATGCACGAAAGTGCGTAAACAAGTTAGGTTTCAGTCCGGCAAACATATGAACAATTCTCACTTGTCTTCAGCGTCGGAAGGGGGATACACGTCTTATGAAGACGAGGAATATGAATCTGAGTTTCCAGTCTTGCCGGTTGCACAACAGAGGGAGAATTTTCGCTCTACATTTCGGGGAGAGGCTGCGACCTCTTTTCAGAATCAACATGGACAAAAACGGACATGGGACCAGTCCTCCTTTCCAGGTGGGCAACGTTATGGACAGGGGGGATTTAAAAGGGGTAGAAGATGATTGTAATGTAAATGATTTAAGGTATTGTAATGTTTCAGAATATGTTATTAACTTGTCTGGATACGAGTTCAACTGTGTTGAAATGTCTGTACTCAACAGGTGTTTGAAATTCATCCCCACAGTTGTTACTCGTCTCCATGAATTAAAGAAAGATATGTATATTTTCGGTAGGAAGTTGCAGTTAAAATATTTTTTCAATAATTCCTCGATAATTTCTAGTTCAACTGATTAATTAAATAACAGTAGCTCTTGTGATAGCTTTTTTTCTTGTTTTTCAGATGAAGCTGCTAACGCATATTGTAAATTAGATACTACTAAGATACCTACTGTTAGTAACTTTATGCCTGGGAATTTGAATAATGATGTATGTCAGTTTGTGAGTTTAGTCAACTTTTTCACTGAACTAAATTACAAAAAATATATGAGTAAGAAAACTAATGTCAAATATAATTTGCAACAGAATGAGTGGCAAGCTTTAGTAAACCTTGGTAAAAGAATTGACATTATTTTTAAACCATCTGATAAAGGCAACAAGTTAGTTGTGATGAATTTTGCTGATTATTTTTCTATGTGTATGGAACATTTAAAGGATAGTAAAACCTATAAAGTAGTATCTGTAGATGTATATTTAAACTCCATTCAGGAATATTTAGATTTGCTGAATAAAGGGGTTAGGTTAGGTTATTTTTGTCCTGCTGATGTCAAAAAGAAATTCCAGACAGAAGGCTCAAGAATGGCCCTTTTTTATTGCCTACCCAAAATACATAAAAATTTGTCTAGGCCTCCTGGGAGGCCTATAGTTTCTGGTTCTTTGTATTTTTTGCATAATTTGGGTATTTTTTTTACATCAATTTTTGGCTCCTTTTGTTTATAAGTTGCCATCTTATATTTATGATGTTTTTGATTTTTTAAACATGATGAAAGGGACAAAAATAAATAATAGAATGATTTGGTTTACCATTGATGTTAAGAGCCTCTATACAAATATTAAACATCATTTTGGTTTGGAGGCTGTTAGATATTTTGTGGGTGACACTCCGGTTACAGAATTTGTTGTGGAGTTGCTTCATTTTTGTTTGACTCATAATTTTTTTGAATTTAATGAGACTTTATATCATCAGTTACAAGGTACAGCCATGGGGGCTTTCTTTGCCCCCATGTATGCTAATTTATTTATGGGTTTATTTGAATTAGAAATAATTTATAAACATAGGTTTTTTCTATCTCATGTGATTTCTTATTATAGGTTTGTGGACGATTTAATATTCTTGGTGGATGCTGATGAGGGTGATATTAAGGAATTTGTAAATGATATTAGTAATAACAGATTTTCTATGAGTTTTGATGGTTTGGTAATGGGACATGTGGTTCCATTTCTGGATGTAGTTTTAGATATTTCTGATGGTATGAAAATTACTACTTCAATTAATAGAAAGTTTGAAGGTACTAATTTTTATTTGCATGGTACCAGTGGTCATCCCCCTCATACTCTGGATGCATTACCATATGGTGAAATGTTACGTACTTATAGATTATGTGGGAGACCTGATATTTTTCAGCAAGAAATGAATGGTCTGGTGGAATCTTTTTTGAATAGGGGATATAATAAAGATATTTTAAATAGATGTTTTGATAAGTTGGTTAAAAGGGTTGAGCCTTCTGATGGTGCAAATAGTCATTATTTTTATAATAATGTGGCTGAATATAATAATAATAGGAAGTATAAGGAAAATATGTATTTGGTGACTACCTATGGATGTTTTACCTCTCAATTTCTTGATATAGTAAAACAATTTTGGTCTTTTTTACATTCTTGTAAAAATGTTCAACAATGGCTGAATGTTAATCTAAAATTCTCTTTTCGGAGAGGTAGAAATATTAAAAACTTTTTAGTTAAAAGTAAATGTAGTATACCTCCACCTTCATTATACAAAGAACCATGTAAAATTGGCACCTTTCCTTGTGGAAGGTGCAAAGCCTGCAAATATATTGTACCTTGTTTTTCATTTATTAATGATGTTAAGTTTATTTCTGTTAAGCAATTTTGTTGTAATTCAGTAGGGGTTATTTATGCTCTCTGTTGTCCATGTAATATTTATTACATAGGAGAAACAAAAAGAGCTTTTAAATTAAGACTGTTAGAGCACATAAGGGACATTAATAATGGCAATATAGAAAGCCCTGTAGCTCTACATTTTTTAGAATGTCATAATAAAAGTAGTGTAGGTTTGAAAGCTACTATTTTAGAACAAGTTAAACTATCATTGTATTGTCAGCAGGATGTTAAAACTGTTTTATTACAAAAAGAAGCTTTACTTATTTTAAGATTATAGTATATAATTATATATATATAGATTATAGTATAAGACTATGTCCCCTTATGGGCTCAGTGAGGAGTTCAATTGGAGAGCATTGCTTAATTAATTGCTTAATTGTCTAATTGGTTTATTGTTTTGTTATATAAGATGGGTGCTTGTACACATTTTTATTCTCCTTGAAGGCTTTGGCCGAGACGTCAGAGATTTTATTAAAAGATTTGCTGGATACTGTGTTCGTTGTTTTGCTAATGTATAGTCATACCCTTTGGGAAAAACAAGGTAACCCCAAGCTACCATATAGGTGGCAATCCATTAAGCACAGAAGAGGTTATCAGGGACCTGGGGACCCAGGTTGACAGTGGCCTTTCTTTTGACACTCGCATTGCTAAAGTGGTTAGAAAGACCTTCTACATTGCCCACCTGATAATGAAGGGATTCACATCCAGATCAAGTGAGGTCATTGTTCCCCTGTACTCTTCACTTATCAGACCAATGATCGAGTACAATGCCCCATTCGGGATGTATCTCACCCGACACCTGCAGCAATTGGAGAGACCCCAAAAGTTCCTCACCAAAAGGATAAAGGGACTCCAAAATCTGTCATATGCTGCCAGACTGAAGAAACTCCAGCTCTATTCAGTCACATACCGCCTGCTCAGAGGTGACCTGTGCCTGACATACAAGGCCATGTCCAACCCGGAATTAATGGACATGCTCCACCTCAAAAAATCCAAATCTACCAGATCCACTAGAGCAAGCGACTTAAACCTTAGCACGGATATAAATAGGACATGCTGGAGGGATAGATTTGTCACCCAGAGACTCCCTATGCTGTGGAATAAAATCCCAGTCCATGTGAGGCAGAGCACCTCACTGGCTCTGTTCAAGAGAAATCTTGACCGGTGGATGGGAGATCGTAGGTTTACCCCGGGAATCATCTCTGTGTCACTGCTGGACAGAGGCACAACAAACTAATGGGCACAGTATTTTTTAACATAAGGGGTGGCGTAAGCCACAAAACTTTGGGCTAGGCTTATAAATGCCTTAGGGCAGATAGCCTAGTATAAACCTATGAACCTATGAACCTAAGGGGAATTGCCAAATGCAGAATGTGTTTATTTTGCCAAGTGCAGCAGGTGTCCCAGTTTTTATGTGGGAAGTCTGGGAGGCATTTCAGAAGTAGGATATGTGACCATCTTTATGCCATAAGAAAGGAGGATGCAAATAATGCATTATATAGGCACATTAGGGACAGCAGTGGCTGTTCCACCTTCAGATTTGCCCTTTTAGAGGTACTGAATTCACACAATGGGGGGGGGGGCAATGTGAAAGCACTATTAGGTGAAAAGGAAGTAAGATGGCAAATACTTCTGAATGCCACCACCCCACCTGGTATCAATGACCACATCCCCATCAAGCCTGTTATTGAAGCAAGGATGTATTAAATATATATATATTTTTTTCAGGGGGATATGACATCATCTCATGAATATTGCAATTGTTAGGATGCACTGTGATTGGTGGTGTTTTGTATTTAAACAGTTAATTGACTTGTAATAGTGTTCTGATGAAGTCTATATTTTTTAGATGAAAGCGCTTAACCTTTTATATTTTTTTAATAAATGATAGTTTTTTAATTCTTGAGCTGTTTTCCCGAGTCATAGTTTTTTGTGGTGCTCTACGTAGTTATCAGCAGTTCTTGTTATTTGTGTGGGACTACATGGATATTCTGTCGTATTTGTTCCAAGTTAGACTTTCCCGGTAAACAAATGTTAAATAAATAAAAAAATATATAATTTATTTACCCACCAATTTCAGCATAAAATTTCTGAAATATAGGGATGAGATTTAGACAATTAGAACACAGGATATGATCATTTTAGTTCAGCTTTGATCATATTGAGTTCAGATGAGCAAACAGTTAATTCATAGTTCTCTTTCTCCATCTAGTGGCAGAATGATATCCAATTAGTGAATTACACTGTTTTACAGCATTTTTGACATTGCAAAGGTCTAAATATCTTTCAGATATCATAGGCAAATTGTGTTCCACTGGCTGCAGTCTGTAGTCTCTGTTTACACTGCATCTGATTAATTGCAACTTAAAGGGCCAGTGACAGCAAGAAACTAAAAAACAGCCAAAAAGTAAGTACTTTAGGGTACTTCAAAACATGCAAAGTGTATGGAGCCATAAACTTCAAACACCCAAGGTGCCACTTATCTTACAGCCACACTTCAGTATTAATGAAAAATATTATCAATGGCACTGATTTACAGTTCTCATAAATGAACTGATATTTTCATGAGATGATTTCAGGAATTATATTGAATGTGTAAATCATTGATCCTAAAATCATTGTATGCAACTCCTCAAAACAAAAACATGAATGCACAAAGGTTTGAAAAACAAATAAAACAAATGTTTTTGCAGTGGGGCAAGCACTGCCTGCAGCCCCATGTAGGGGAGGGTCAAACCCTTTGTTAATTATAACTACCAACTCCGAGATTACAGTACAGTTGGGAAAGGGCATATCACTATACTGCAATCTCTAACTTAAATAGCCAGAAATTTTTGAACAGCTGATTTTCGATCAGCTATACCATCTCCCTCCCCATCAATGAAAACTTGTTTTGATGAAGTTTTATGCACCATAGATAGATAGAGGATATACAGCAAAACACATTCCAAGCAGATAACATTCAATAAGGAATTGTAAATATGAGAAGATACACAGGTTGTGGTGAATGAGTACTCTTACCTAAGAAGCCAAATTCCATAAAAGAATCTCATGATTTATGATACTTAGATCACCTTCAAGGTTTAGTCATACTTTTCCAGAAAAAAATGAAAAATCAGTGGCCCTGCACTTTATG
This sequence comes from Protopterus annectens, assembly GCF_019279795.1. Classification (NCBI taxonomy): domain Eukaryota; kingdom Metazoa; phylum Chordata; order Ceratodontiformes; family Protopteridae; genus Protopterus; species Protopterus annectens. The sequence goes on from NC_056729.1 coordinate 1,583,451,009, forward strand.
TTGTCTTAAAAGTAGCATTGTCTCTGAACCAAATATATACTTCTTTGTTCTTAAAGCCATGAAGCAGAAGAACCTGGTTTCCTAAATTCCTGACCATAACAATACTTTTGTATAGTTGTCATATCACTGCCATACTTCTGCAACCTGATTTATCCGGTCAGTACCTTTATTCTAACCACATGCTGAAAGACATTAATCATTTTCAGTATATATAGAACTATATGTAACATCACCCACCTTAAAAAACACTCAAAGACCATCTGTCTAACAAATGGCTATGCTTGTGTAACTCTCCAGGATAAAAAACACTTCCCCCTTCTACGTCCACAATCTGCTATCATTACTCTTTCTTCTTATTGCTATAATCACCCAACATAAACTGTATGCGCATCTCCGATTTCACTGTAATCCTGACTATCTTTTACTCTAACTGCTATCCTGCTAATCCTAAAACAACCTTCTTTTCTCCACTCCATCCTAACAAATATAGCAGTCCCTAGACAAAATCATCCTTCTGGTCTGCTAGGCACCATACCCATTACGTCCTTGTTTTTCTTATCATAATAAACTGATTCTTGTATGTCCCTTCAGCCTTTTGCCTGATCGTATTCTTTCATTTCTTCTAGCTAAATCTCTGTCTCCCACTTTATGTACTATTAACCTAACCATTTTACTTTATCTTCTTCCACTCTCCTCAAACTGTACAATCCCTCCTTATAGACTCTGAAAATGATTTTTTCTAAGTTTGTCTCCTCAGACTATTATATACCCTTTTTTTATAATTACATACGTGGATCAACTTTGTCCTTGCAATAATGCTCTCAAATAAGCTTTAGTCTATCTGTGTCCTTGTAATAATGTAAACGTTACTCTACTGTACATATTGTATGTAAACGTTCACTCTTTTGTACATATTGTGGAGCTTTTCTCCCTTGGCCTCTGCTGAAAATGGGCTCACATCCAGTCGGACGTTCCCGGTAAACAAATGTAAAATAAATAAATAAAATATAAAACTTTAAAACATACAATATCATAAATATCTAGTTAGTAAAATTAATTACTGCTCTCTTTTGGACCTAAACAACACAATTACAGGAAAATCATAAGAGAATATTTGCCTCTCTCACAAAATCATGCAAATTTTGTACAGTTTATTCTGATACAAATCCTATACTTTCAGTATGGATATGTACATCCCAGTCTCCTCTGTTTCCCGGTTGCCAGATATAACTATTCCTATGAACTATTTCCTTGAAGCTCTTGCCTATAAGGATGTAACTTAAATGGATGTAACAAACTTTATCAACTAGACTATTGATTTGAATCCCACCCCTTGAGTTTGTAGGTACCACTGGATTATAAAACCTACAGCAGTTTTTTTCCTCCTAGGATGCAAATACGTCTTTACTGCAAGACAAGGAGGGATAGCTGGCTGTATGACTACTTTGCTGCAGAAACCCTTCCAAACTTTGAAAGTGATTGCTCAGTCCAACACCACAGTTTACCATGCCTCTAATTCAGTGGTGCACAACCTTTTCATGGGGAGGGCCACTACACAAACTCTTAATGCATCTGCGGGCCACCTCAAAACATAGTAAGTCATTAGCAGTTAACAACAGGTATAGGTGACTGGAATTTTTACTTAAGACAGCAGTCATGAAATTGCCTATTTTCTACATCAACTTTGAGTTTAACTTTATTTTGGCTTGCAGCCATGACTTATTACAAACTCTTGCAGAAAGTTGCTACTGTTTACAGACTACAAGTTATAAACAACAAAGAATAGTTACTTCCGCAGCTGAAATTGGAGGCATGCGCAACTGCAGTCAATTAGGTAAGTAAGCATGTGCTGAAAAGTTTGCGTGACTGGAGTACGGCATTGCATTTTTTTCATTTTTTTAAAAATTTTTGGTTACTCTCTGGGGGCCGGATGGTTTTGTGTCGAGGGCCGGATTTGGCCCCGGGGCCGGACATTGTGCACCATTGCTCTAATCAGACAGTTGCCAGCATTAGCCTAGGAAACACTTATATTATTTACATTTCATTGCTTTATCCAAGAGCAGTTCGTTCAGAGGATTAAGACTATAATCCATTAATGAGCTGCTTCTTGCAGTCTAAGATTTTATTCCTCCAACCTGGAAACAATGTCTGGTGAAGTGACTTGCTTAAGGTCACAACGCAGACAAATGAAGGGGGAGGAGAATCAAACGGTTTACTCCAGGAACTACAGCTCACAGCCTTAACCCCCTTGGCCAGCTATGATATGACCTTTGCCTTGTATGCTGGTTTATTGAACCTCATGCAGACTAAAAATACTGGCTATCTGCATTCATGAATTGCTGTTTCTAAAAGCATAGCATTGTAACAATAAAGTGTGCTTTTCTCACACTAATACTGTCTTTGTGAATTGCATTTTGTAAGATTGTGCCATGTTAGCTATTTCTGCCTAATGTACTGATGCACATGGGTAAGTTACCATCATCCTTTTCTGTACCTTAATTACTCTGTTTATAGATATGATAGTGCAAAAGGTTTTATTTATTTGGAGTTGCCTGTACAAGTGTTTTTCATGTACTGTAAACGTATTGTACAGTTTTTTTCATTGCTCTGGGAAGCCCAGTTGTTAATGTATAGCAAGCCAATATAACCTGCTACAAATTTTATCCATTTTGAAATGTACATTAATTATTCTCTGGTGGCCATCTAAGATACTGCTTTCTTTCTCCATATCTCCTGTGATTGTTCTACTTAATTAACTTGGAAGATAAAGGAGACAGGAGTGCATGGAAATATCCTTTATTAATCTAAGACTTCTTACCCTAGTTAACACGTGTTTTAGGTGGTTCCCCACTTGTATTACTGATACTAATTTATATTTCTGGCAAGCGAATGAGTGAAAGTCCCACCTCAGTATTCCTTTTCTACAATAAAAATGGTATTAGGAACATGTCCTCAAATTCCCCGATTCTGGCATGAACCAACTCTGTAGTGACAATGTATCCTGCAGAACAGAAATGTTATTATGTCTGTGGGAAACTGAAAAACAAAACCACTCACTTTCAGTAACAGATGATTTATTTTTACATTCATCACATCTAACTGTTCTCTTGGGATGGTTGCTTTCTGTGGTTCTTCCCTTTTCTGACATATCCCCTTTCCCACATACTGCACTATCATTTCCCTTAAACTCCCCTGTCTCTACCCATTCACACTTACATCATTCTCTCTACATACTTTCCCTGTACTCCCCTGTCTGTAAGGGTTCCCATTTCCACCTATCATATATCTCCCTGTTCTTCTACCTTCCATAAACACAATACTCAGAATACCTCTCTATAGTTGTTATTCTGTTCCCATTATTATTCACCCACCACCAACAGCTTCTCCATAATGTGTGCCAATGTAAACCACTCCTATGTATACTATTTACATATATAGGATCATAGGAGGTTACTAGGCTATTGGCCCTGAGGCCCCTATAAGCCTAGCCAAGAGTTTAGCCCATGTTTAGACAGGTCAGCACCCAAAGCCCCTGTCTGATAGAATCCCAGGGGTGTATTTTCTTTTTCCCATCCAGTTATCCAGGTTGCGCTTAAAAAGGGATAATGAGGTACTCTGCTTGATATGGAGAGGGAGTCTATTTATATATATATGAATATGAATATTCCCTATATATATATATATATATATATATATATCATAACACCTCTTTCTAAACAATCTTCTCCAACCATATGTCCTTCTTTGTAAACAATCTTCTCGAAATATATGTTCTTCTGTTTTCCTCACAGACTATCAAAATAAAAAAATTCCTACAGCCAAACCACTGAACTAACCAACACCCAACACTTTAATAAAGCCTCTACTTATCAATACTATAAAATATCACAACTTATTTTCATGTTAAATAATATAGACCATTGGTGTGTAATCATTAACTCCTGTCCAATTACGGTAAACCTGGGCCCAGTTATAAATCAAGTATAATGCTTATTATTATTTGTACATAGTCATATAAAATATAATTCCTAATATTATCAAAATACAACTTCCAGATTTACTTATTGAAATTATTAGCCATAATTCCCATTTGGATAAAAAGCAATTCAATATCTAGAAAAATGTTTTTATTTTATTTGTATTTGTTTTCTAAGATAGAGCAAGGATCTCCATTGACCTTTTTCAGATTCAGCTCAGGAATGGTGTCTGGTTAAATGACCTGGTTAGAGTCACACTGTAGGCAACGGAGGCTGAGGGAATCAAACCTTGCACCACAAACTTGGATCCACACACTTCTGATCACCACATAAATGAATTGTAAAATGTTCCATTCACATTTTCTTGCTTGGGATATCAGTCTTAACCCTAGTCCTAACTTCCTACAGTCCATGATTTCACAAAACAGACAGGAAAGCAGAGGAAAAGTATACTCTACAACTACTGCTACTACAACAAATAATAAAAGTTTCAGAATAGGTCACATTAATGCCTGGGGTCTAAGAAACAAAACTGATAAACGTGAATCTTGGGTTATTAATAATAACCCTGATATACTTGTGCTTGGGGAAACTAGGCTCAAACTTCTGTTCCGTCCTTCCAATGCATATGCAGCAACATTTACAACCCTTCATAGTGGCATTAAAACTATTGGAGGTACAATGCTGCTTATAAAAACACCCTGCTTCACAACCAGACTTATAAACCAAAATTCCATAAAAAAGACTTCCCCAAATGGATCTTGTCTTTGCTTATTCTTGGAGACAACGCTAGAATTTTGCTAGCTGTGGTCTATAGCTTATTTCCATCTTCCACAAAAATACTTAACACAACACTTAATGGTATTTTTAAATTAAGCAACAGAAACAATTTCATTATAAGGGGAGATTGCAACATTGATAGGCTAGGCCTGAAAAGGTAACAGATCTCTCTGTTCCTGAACTAAACAACCCTTCTCATCTAGCCAGTACTCCAAGTAGACCTAACCAGACATCTGGAAAATACTCCATTTGATTTTTTTTTATTTCCAACATATACCATGAAACATTTTTTTTTTATTTCCAACATATACCATGAAACAAAAGTATCTTCACACTCCAAAACTCCCTAAGTGGTTTGTTATCACTGTTCATAGGTTCATAGGTTCATAGGTAGGTACTAGGCTATCTGCCCTAGGGCATTTATAAGCCTAGCCAGAATGTGTTGGCTTTTGCCTCCCTTTTATGCTAGATTCCTGAGCCTCTGTCCAGCAGGGCCATAGAAGTGATCCCGGGAGTAAATTTATGATTTCCCATCCACTCATCAAGATTTTTCTTGAAGAGGGTCAGCGAGGGGCTCTGCCTAACATGGACTGGGATTCTATTCCAGAGCGAGGGAAGCCTTTGGGATATGAATTTATCCCTCCAACATGTCCTATTTATTGTTGTGTTAAGGTTTAAATCCCTGGAGCGTGTAGCTTTAATGGATTTGGTTTTCTTGAGGTGGAGCATGTCTAACAATTCCGGGTTAGACATGGCCTTGTACGTCAGGCAGAGATCGCCTCTGAGTAGGAGGTAAGCAACTGAGTAGAGCTGGAGTTTCTTTAGTCGAGCTGCATAGGGCATCTGTTTGAGGCCCATGATCCTCTTGGTGAGGTATTTTTGAGGTCTCTCCAGCTGTTGCAGGTGTCAGGTAAGGTACATCCCAAATGGGGCATTGTACTCAATTATGGGCCTAATGAGTGATGAGTAGAGGGGCACAATGACCTCTCTTGATCTAGATGTGAACCCTTTTGTGATTAGGCGAGCTATATAGAAGTTTTTCTAACCATGTTGGCAATGTGATTGTCAAAGGAGAGGTTGCTATCTACTTGGGTCCCCAGATCCCTAATTACTTCTTCCATACTTAGTGGATTACCTCCTATGTGGTAGTTTGTGGGCACTTTGTTTTTCCCAAAGGGGATGACTATGCACTTTTTGGCATTTAGCTTGAGGCCATAGTTCTGACACCAGGTATCCATCTCCGTAAGGCCCTCCTGGAGGATGCTTGTGTCAGCTGGTGAGTCGATTATACCTCCCAGTTTGCAATCATCTGCGAACTTGGTAAGCCATAGTCCCTCCGTGTTTGTCTGTACCTCAGAGAAGTATATACCGAACAAGAGGGGTCCCAGGACTGAGCCCTGTAGGATGCCACTTGTAACCAGTTTAGAGTCGGACATGGCACCCTCGACTCTGACCATGTGAGTTCTATCCCTGAGCCAGTTTGCAACCCATCTTGTGACATATGGGTTACTATTTAAGCTGGTAAGCTTATTTATGATGCCAGAGTGGGGGACTGTGTCAAAGGCCTTTGCAAGGTTGAGGTAGGCTGTGTGGACTACCTTTCCCTCATCTATGGCATTGGTTACTATTTCGAAGAAGTCAACTAAGTTTAAGAGGCAAGATCTGCCTTTAACAAAGCTGAATTGGGTAGGGTCCAGTGTTTGGAGGTTCCCAATGTCTTTGTTTATGAGATCCATGATGATGCACTCCATAGCCTTGCAGACCAGGCTAGTCAGGCTCTAGGGCGACAGTTCCCAGGATCCGTTGTGGCAACACCTTTGTGGAGCAGGATCACTGTTGCTGTATGCCATTCTTTGGGTACATAACCTATGGTAAGGCTGAGTTGGGACAGTGAATTTATGTGAGGGTTTAGTTCATTTTGGAGCTTGTGTAAGACGTAGCCCGGGATGCCATCCGGTCCCATTGATGCTGTGTTTTTACCTTGGAGAGGGCTGCTTTCACCTGTGTGTCCGTGATATCTAGGGGACTGCATTCTTCTGTGATAGGCACTGGCTCTTTTGGGGGGGGTAAAATTTGCACTGAACCTGTCCACCAGGATGTTGGCAATGTCAGTGGGTTCATTGTATTTTGTGCCATTTTGCACCAGCTCGGAGCAGATCTGAGAGTTGCCACCCAGATTCCTGATGTAGCTAAAGAACACCTTGTGATTATCTTTAGAATCTTTGGCGATTTTTCTTTCAAAGCTAGCCTTTGATGATTTTATGAGGGATTGAAGTTTCTTGCTAGTACTGATCAGGGATGCCTTCCCTTTTTGGGATTTTGCCTTATCATGTAATAGTTTCCTCCTTCTGCTGTATAGCTTATTTATGGCCGGGGTCCACCAGACTGGTCTCCTGTTTTTGGAGGAGTGAGTCTTAGTTTTACTTGGGATAGCACGATCCATGAATTCCTGTAGGTGCTCATAGAGTGCATTTGTAAAGGATTCTGTGGTTTGGGTAGCATTTTTCATTTGCCTGTGGGCTTTGAAACACTCCACCTCTGTCTTGAGAAGTGTGAAGTTTGCTTCTGAGAAATTTTTCACAGTGGTTTCCTTGGCTAAGGGTGGGGTCGGGATGTGGATGTCCACTGTGATTAGTTTATGGTCTGATCTTACCAACTAGGGGTTTACCTCTGGTGTGGAACATTGAGCCCCCATGTTGGTGATGACCAAGTCCAATATGTTGTCCCCTCTTGTGGGAGTGGTGACCAGTTGTTCCATGGCATTTGAGTTTATAAACTCCAGGAACTGTTGGGTGAAAGAGTTGGGACTTGAGTAGTTTTCCCTGTCAGTGTTTGGGTAGCTGAAATCCCCCAATATCATGGTGTTTGGTGAGACCTTCATATTCTCCAATGTTCTCAGGAATGCTGAGTGGGGGTCCTGAGACAAGGTGGGTGATCTGTAGCAGGCTGCAAACTGAAAAGCAGTTTTACCTACTGTTAGTTGCACATGGATGGTTTCTGCTGCCTCGTGCAGTGCCACTAACCTGGAGGTGTGTGTATCCTTGATGAAAATGGATACTCCTCCACCTTTAGTATTTCGGTCTGAGTTCTGGGGCCAAAAAGAGTGGTATGAGTTGAATCCTGGTAGTGCTGGGGTGCTCTCTGGGGCTTTGAACCAGGTTTCTGTTACTGCACAGATATCGATTTTCTCCATACTGAGGAGTGCCTCGAGTGCGTGCATCTTGAGGTTTAGACTTCTGGCGTTGAGTAGCATTACCCTTAGTTTTTTGTTTCTGGTATTGTTTATGGAGGTGGGTATGTCTTTTGAGCCTTGCCTAAAAAAGGCACTAAGGGGGAGTCTTAAAATGGGTGCTGGTTAAAACCCATCCATTCCCAGTTACTGGATTTGGTCTTATCAGGGTATAGAATTTGGTGCTGATTAAGTACAGTAACTGACTGTTAATTCAATAAACTTAAATCTTTCAGATTTGTTAACAACGCTGTCCTTATTTTACATGGCTATGAATATAGGATGCCTAGTTTTTAGGTTCATATAGCCTACCTTGGTATGAACTCCTGAGCTGACCTCATTGTTCCTCCAGACATTATATAGCAGTAGTATTGCCTTGCTAGTCAAAAGTAATTCTTTCATCCATAGGATATACTTTTGTTTTGATATAAATAATGAACTGATGTATTCATTCATTTGAAATTTTAGACTTTGCATAATTGAATAAGAGTTTTTTTGCAGCCATCCACCAAACAGTAATGTGCATCTTACTATTAACTTGAAATTCCTTTTTTTTTCTTTGCTAACCAGTGAATTGTTCTTTGATCTGGACTAAAAGTAGCAAAAAAGAATAAAAGACTGATGAATATTTTAATATTGTGATGCATGCCAGCCCACTTTAGAGGTCCAGTTACTTAAAAAACATTTATATCACAATTACTAGCTATGTCAGAGTACTAAATTATTTAATTGGAGTAATTCTACAAATGGTATAATTATAGCCCTTGTGGGGTGCTGTTATACAGTATTTAATCTGCTTCATTCTTTGCTTTATTGAATACTCATTATCCAGCTGTTCTGGTTTTATGTTGTTTGTATTTGTATGTGACTTGCTTCATACCGTAGGTTGTGGCTGAAATGAGCCATTTGGGATCAGTCTACTACCCTATAAATATATGCATAAATAAATATGTAATAACATAACTCTGCCAAGGGGAGATGGTACGGAAAGGGTGAATGGGTCAGGAGTAATCTTAGTTTAATGTAAACAACTACACCAATGGCTGTTACTAGTCACTATGAAATGACAGATTCTGAATACAAAAGATATTCAAGGGCAATGTTACTTTTACCAGTACCTCACTTGGTTACTGATGGTGGTGATGATGATGATGATGATGATGATGATGAAGAATAAATTTTTTCAGTGCCGAAGTGCTGTAAAAGAACAATCAGAGCACACTTAACATATTCACCTTTGGTGCAGAAGGCTGTGGGTTCTATTCCCATACCATGTAGGTTGATTACTCACACTGCAATGCAGCATAAGGGTTGTGCTGCACTCTTGAGTGTGCTGACCTATGGATGAGATGTCTGCTTGAGTTGGTGATAACTCAGATGGATGTAAAAGATCCAACAGCATCTATCAAAAAGAATAGCATAAGTTTCCTGATGCCCTGGCCAAATTTTCTCTAGTAGTATAGATATCACCTAGGGTCTTCCCTAAAAAAAGGCCACTAGCCCTGTGGGACTAATGTTGTCAACAAAAGGATAAATAAAAAACTCTCAAAAGAATTTACAAGCTGCATTAGACAGGATATATACATAACAAAGCCGAACAGCTGGGGGTCACGTTTTACATATTTTTAATATTATAGTTTATCAGGTCTGTTATGACCTGTTCAGTGTCCTTGTAGATGAAGCTTGTTAGGCTGATGGGTATGATGTAATTTCCATCATCCATGAGGTTGATGTCCTTCTGTAGTGACATCACAACCACTTTGCTCCATATCTTGGGGACAAAGCTGGTGGATAAGCTCAAGCTGAACAGGTATAGGAGTGAGTTCACCAATGTGCATTTATTGTTGTTCAGCAGGCAGCCTGTTATTTTATCAGGTTGGGTCCCATAGAGGATGTCTTTTTTGTTTTCATGGAGTACTTTTAGCAAATGGTCTTTAGTGCTGATAGGGGTTTTGAGATCTGGCCAAGGCTCTTGCTGCCCCCATAGTGCCTTTTTTAGGCAAGGCTCAAAAGTCAAACCCACCTCCATAAACAGCACAAATAAAAAAATGAGGGTTATGCTACTCAATGCCAGGAGTTTAAATCTCAAAATGCATGTGCTCAAAGCACTCCTCAGTATGGAGAACGTTGACATCTGTGCAGTAACTGAAACCTGGTTCAAGGCTCCAGAGAGCACTCCAGCACTACTGGGCTACAATGCATACCACACATTTTGGCCACAGAACATGGACCGAAACACAAAAAGGGGGGTGTATCCATATTCATCAAGGATACCTACACCTCCAGGTTAGTGACGCAGCATGATACCTCTGAGATCATCCATGTGCAACTAACATCAAGCATATCTGCAATGCAAATTGTGGCCTGCTACAGATCACCATCCATGACCCAGGACCACCACTCTGCCTTTCTGGAGACACTGGAAAACATGAAGGTCCTACCAAACACCCTGATATTGGGCGATTTCAATTACCCTACCATTAACTGGGAAAACTACTTGAGTACAAACTCCCAGGCTCAGCGCTTCCTGGAATTTATCAATTCAAATGCCCTGGTTCAGCTGGTAAACTCCCCTACCAGAGGTGAAAACATATTGGACCCGGTTATCACCAACATGAGCATCAGGTGTTCCACACCGGAGGTCAACCTGTCACTGGTTAGATCAGACCATAAACTAATCACTCTGGATGTCCACACCCCACCACCACCCCCAAGCAAGGAAACCACAGTGAAAAACATTTCTAAAGCAAACTTCACCTTACTTAAGACAGAGGTGGTAAGTTTCACAGTCCCCACCCTAAAGGATAATATTGCCCAAGATGCAGAATCCTTTACAAATGCAGTCTATGAGCACCTACAAGGATGCATGAATCGTGCCATCTCTAGCAAAACCAAGACTCACTCCCCAAGAGAAGGAAACCAGTCTGGTGGACCCCTGCCATAAACAGGTTATACAATCAAAGGAGGAAACTAGTTCAGAAAAAAAGCAAATCCCAAGAAGGAAAGATATCCCTGATCAGTATCAGTAAGAAACTAAGGTCCCTCATAAAATCATCCAAGGCTAACTTATAAAGAAAAACAGTCAAGGATTCGAAAGATAACCACAAAGCCTTCTTTAGCTATGTCAAGAATCTAAGTGGCAACTCACAGATATGCACTGAGCTAGTGCAAAATAGCACAAAATATACTGAACCTACTGATATTGCCAACATCCTGGCAGATAGATTCAGTGCAAACTTCACCCCCCTCTTACCTCCAAAAGGGCCCACAACAATACCGGAAAGGTGTAGAGTCCCGGAAATCACAGATGCACAGGTGAAAACAGCCCTTTCAAAAGCCAAAAACACAGTGTCAATGGGGCCAGATGGTGTCCCAGGATGCATCTTGCACGGACTACAGAATGAACTAAACCCCCACCTAAACACACTGTTCAGCCTCAGCCTCTCCACAGGCTATGTGCCCATAGAATGGCGCACAACAATCGTTATTCCGCTCCACAAAGGAGGGGCCACAACTGACCTTGGTAACTATCGCCCCATAAGCCTGACTAGCCTGGTATGCAAGGCTATGGAGCGCATCATCATGGAACTCAATAACAAAGACACTGGGAGCCTCCAAACACTTAACCTGACCCAGTTCGGCTCTGTTAAGGGCAGATCATGCCTACTAAACCTGGTTGACTTCTTTGAGACAGTCATCAAGGCCATAGATGAGGGAAAGGTGGTTCATACAGCCTACCTTGACCTCGCCAAGGCATTCAACATCATTTCTCACTCAGGTATTATAGAAAAACTCACCAGCCTGAACATAAACCCCTACGTCACAAGATGGGTTGCCAACTGGCTTACAGACAGAACTCACGCGGTAAGAATAGCAGGCTCCAGGTCCGACTCTAAACCAGTCACAAGTGGTGTCACACAAGGCTCGGTCCTGGGTCCCCTACTGTTTGGCATATACTTCTCAGAAGTACAGGCAAACATAGGAGAACTATGGCTAACCAAGTTCGCCGATGACTACAAACTGGGAGCCATAATTTACTCTCCGGCTGACACGGACATCCTCCAAAAAGGCCTTACTGAGACAGACACCTGATGTCAAAGTCATGGCCTCAAGCTAAATGCCAAAAAATGCATAGTAATCCCATTTGGGAAAAACAAAACACCCATGAATTATCACATAGGTGGCAGCCCCCTTAATACAGAAGAGGTAATAAGAGATCGGGGACCCAGGTAGATAGTAATCTCTCCTTTGACAATCATATTGTCAAAGTAGTTAGGAAATCCCTCTATGTGGCCCATCTAATTACTAAAGGGTTTGCATCTAGAAATAAAGAGGTTATAGTGCCCCTCTGCTCGTCACTCATCAGACCCATCATGGAGTACAATGCCTCATTTGGGATGTACCTCACAAGACACTTCCAACAGCTGGAAAGACCACAAAAGTACCTCACCAAGAGGATTACTGGCCTCTAACATATGTCCTATGCAGACCGACTGAAAAAACTCCAGCTGTACTCAGTGGCATATCGCTTACTCAGAGGTGATCTCTGCCTGACTTACAAACCATGTCCAACTCAGAATTGATGGAGATGCTCCACCTAAAGAAATCCAAGTCACTGCGAGCCACGCACTCTAGTGAGCTAAACCTCACCACAACAATAAATAGAACATGCTGGAGGGATAGATTCCTGTCACAGAGACTCCCTGTGCTTTGGAACAAAATTGCTATCTACATTAGGCAGAGCCCCTCACTAACACTCTTCAAGAGAAACCTTGATGAGTGGATGGGTAAAAGAAAATATACCCTTGGGATCACTTTATTGGCTCTGCTTGACAGAGGCTCAGTTAATTAATCAATGGGGTGGCGAAAGTCAACACACTCTGGCTAGGCTTATAAATGCCCTCGGGCAGATAGCCTAGTACCTACCTATGAACCTATGAATCTATCTGAGTTTTGTATAGATATCTGAGGTGAAATTTGCACTGAATTTGCTAACCAATAAATTTATGATGGTTACTGGATTCAAGTAGGAAGTGCCATTACAAATACATTGAATACCTAAATTCATGGAATACCTTTGTTTTACTGATGGTATTTTTCACAACCTTAGATAACTTTTACTGTTTTTCAGCATTTTTAAAAATCACAACCATAGAGGATACAACATATTAAACTCTGTGTTCAGTAAGAATCCATTGAAGAGATCGGCCTAAATAATGAATAATACTTTAGGATAGCACTGTGTACTTAAATAGGTCAATTATGCAAACAGGTCACCTTTTCTAAAACTGATTCAGTGAGGCCTCAAGTTGCATAGACAGAGGAAGACAAATTAAAATATCAACCTTCAATTTTAGAAAATTCTGAAGTAGCACTTCTATAAAATCAATAACATTACTGCAGAGAGCTATGTCTTTTATGACCAAAATTATACACTGATAGCATCTTGTCTTTCCCCTTCAGTAAGTCTTGAATGAGAAAGTCCTGTGAGCAGTTTAATACATTTAAGAACCATGTGCCAATGCCATGGCTTAAAACTCAGTACCAAGGCTTATAATGGTCCTAGTGATTGTTAGCTTAGTATACACTTATGAAGCTATGAACCTATTACAGTTCATGAAATTAGTGTTAGATAGATACATAGTATATGCATGTGTGTGTGTGTGTGTGTGTGTGTGTGTGTGTGTGTGTGTGTGTGTGTGTGTGTGTGTGTGTGTGTGTGTGTGTGTGTGTGTGTGTGTGTGTGTGTGTGTGTGTGTGTGTGTGTGTGTGTCTGTGTGTGTATGTGTGTTTTTTGTATGTGAATATTTCCAAAAGGAAAAGAAAGCTACATATGAGCATATCACAATGAAGATGTGGTTTTCTTTTAGTTTAAGAAAAGGAAGCAGCTAGGAAATGTACTGGCTACAAAATTCCATGTTTTATGAATACTAATAATTAAGTGTTAGCTGTATGTTTTTCTGTTATCTATGCGTGCTTACTGAGCCGAAGTGAAATTTCATTATATGAAATAATTAACAATCTTGTTTGTCAAGAAGCTGTTCCAGGGCTGGCGACTTGCTGCAGAAGACCAGTATGTGTATGTGGGCAGATAGAATGTTTTCTAATAATATAGTATCACTATACATTTTTGGCATTGAGTTATAGGCCATGGCTTTGGCACCAGTCATTTCTATGTTAAAGCCAATTACAAGATGTTTGTGTCTTGGGGGAATCTATAATAGCTCCCAATTTACAGTCATCTGTGAACTTGGTGAGCCAGAGGCCTTTAACATTAGACTTGACTGCTGAGAAGTAAATGCCAGGCAGGAGTGGGCCAACCAAGTAGCCCTGGGGTACTCCACTGGTGACCGATCTCTTATTGGAGGTGGTCTCACTGATCCTGAATCTCAATGTATCCCAAAAGCTACTGTGCTTCAGAAGTTATATCAAAGAGTGTATGTTAGATAGGGCATGATTTAATGGTTAGCTCTGTCCATCAGAAAAATAGGTGCCAGACCTGGGGTAAATTTCTGATTTCCCATTCACTGGTCCAGGTTACACATAGTTTAAATAGGGTTAGGGAAGGGCTCTGTTTCACATGGATGGGAAGTGTATTCCAGAGAATGTAATTCTTTCATATACATACCTGTCCCTCCAACAAGTCCTGGTAGTTCTGATACTGTTCACTCTATGGATATGCAAAGGGTCCATCAGAGCACGATCCAAGGATGCTTTGTATACCAGGCCTAGATCACCTCTAAGCAGTCTGTAGGAAACAGAGTATAGAGATAGGATTTTGAAGTGATCTGTATTGGACATTGTGTTTATGCCATGGATTGTTTTTTGAGGAATCTCTGTGAACATTTCCAGTTGATGCATGTGCCTGGTATACTCAATGTGGCTGCAATGAGGATGGTTTACAGTGTGACAATGACCCCCCCCCTTAACCTAGGTACCATGCCCTTACTTATAAACTGAATGATATAGAATGACTTTCTTACTACCTTAGAAAAATGTTGGTCAAAGACCAAGTTACTATCTACATGCATCTCCAAATCCTTGTCTACTGGGTCTACTTTTAGGGTGTTTCATTGATGAGGTAATTTCCTAGAATGGTTGACTTCCCAAAAGGCACTGGTTTGCATTTCATGGTTTTGAGTTTTAAGCCATGGCTTTGGCACGAGTCATTTGTATGTGTTGGATCTTCCTGTAAAGTGTTAGCATCTTGGGGGGATTTCTATGACTGCTCATGGTTTGCAGCCAACTACAAACCTGGTCAGACAGAGGTCCTTGACATTGGCCTTGATTTCCAAGAAGTAGATGATAAATAGGAGTAGACCATGGACAGAACCCTGAGGGTCTCGGCTAGTGAACAGCCTCTTTGTGGAGGTGGTCTCTCTGATCCTAACATCCTGGTTCCTGTCAGTGAGAGAGCTGACTATGCAGTGTGTTACATAGTGGTTTTATTTATTTTTATTTATTTTACATTTGTTTACTGGGAAAGTCCGACTGGATTTATGTCCATTTTCAGCAGAGGCCCGGGGAGAAAAGCTCCAGAAAGCAGAGTACAAATACATTAGGAACATTAGGAACAATAGATACATTTAGAGATAAGTATAATATGCAGTTTGCAGTAGGGTTACAAACTTAGATAAAACATAGTAGACAACATCAAAATCATGCGGCTTCAGTTTCAGGCAATAATACTCGCAGTTATGGGCTAAGTCCCATCAATTATTCATACACTTATTAGAGTATATGACTGAAATGCTTAGGGAGAGTTTGCAGGAGCAGCGGGTGGTGATTAGTCAGGGTTTAAGCAGGGACATTGCCAATGCTGTTGGAAGTGTAGTTTGAGTTGTAGTTGTTTTACCTAATTCCATGAGTTTGTTTATAATGCCTGAGTGGGATGCTATATCAGATGCCTTAGCCAGGTTAAGGTAGGCAATATACACTGTTTTCCCCTCATTCATTGCCTTGGAGACCAAGTTTATTAGGCATGACCTGCCTCTGATAAAATTAAACTGTGTGGGGTTTAGTGTCTGAATGTTTCCTATATCATTGTTAATCATTTCCATGATAATTCTTTCCATGGCTTTTCATATGAGTGCAGTCAGTCTAATGGTTCTGTAGTTCCTGGGATTTGTTGATGGTCCACCTTTGTGCAGAGGGATGACCATTGCAATCCTCCATACACATAGCACAAAGATTGTTTGGAGGATTGCACGAACATTCCTAACACACTTACCATAAGACACAACATACACCGTTGATGATGCCAATTTTAACAATTCCTGCTGCTGACATAATCAACATTCGATGGAAAATCACAACAGTTAAATCAGTCAACCAAAAGAACATTCAACTGAAGACACTGCAACTCATAATACTGAAAACTCATAACACTGAGAACAATCTCCAAAAGAAATATATCATAAAACATGTTTTTTTTGCAGAGGGCTGTCCTCTTGCACCTCTCATGTGGGAAGTGTTGGTCACACACCCTCCTTACTTATGTATACTAGCTCTATCATCACACAAACATCGAAAAAAAAAATACTGCACGCAGTGACTAATTAGTACTTAAAAGCAAATACAGACATCTACAGACCTGGGGGGTACAACATTATGTTGTCCATCACAATTCACACATACTGTGATAGACTCAGTTCCCTAATAATTCATATGATAAGAAATGACACCATCACATATATTCTACACAATTCTGTACAGTTCTCCACTTTTCAGTGAAATTGGTTCACCTTATGGGTTTCACTGTTATGAGTTTCAGTGTTATGATAGGGACCCATAGACAGATAGCTAGACATGCCAACCCATGTTGAAGCGTCATAGAAGTTGTGATTTTGTGACAAAACAGTGATGATTTAAATCACAAAACAGCACTAGTAATTACAGAGTGGTTTCACTCTTCAGAAATAAATGCATGACAGTACATTTCTTATTTCATTCCAAGAGTTTTCAAAATGAATACTATAAAATTCAGTAAATAAATTGTGCCCGTGATTTGGGAAATTTGCTTGTGTCTAACACAGTTAAGGATCAGAAAAAATAACAAAAATAAAACACAAACAATCGTGGTGTCATTTTTGTCTCAGAAGTAGGCTTTCTCCCTCTTAAATTGTGATTTTTGTGTGTGTGAAAGAAAGTTGATTACAGTCCACTCTTTTATTCTTAAAGATTTTATGGATCAATTGTGACTAAAAAGTATCTTTGCCTGATATAATTACTTTACTTGCACTGAACTACCTCAGTATTTTTCCATTTAGTTTTACCTATTTTTCACCAAATTACTTACCACACTTCTGAAGTGGATTGCTAAAAGGGCAGCTCTGTGAAGTGGATTGCTAAAAAGGCAGCTCTGTGAAATCCCAAAAGAAAATACATTTTTGTTGGGGGTTGCCTCCTATATTCATTAATCACGGTGTAGTTTATGCAAGCCCTTCCTCCTTAATTATACTAATCTCAGAAAATACTGAATCTCAGGAAGAGAAATACTGTAATTTGAAGATCAAGTAGCACATACAACCAGCAGAATTCATGTAGCTGGTGTTCAGCAATCATGACTTACATTCCTTACAGAATCTTCCATATTTATTTCATATCTCACTTATTGCCAACATGTATCCTTGAGCAAAGACAACATAAAAATACACACATAAATTTGTGCCAGAATGTTCAGTATCTGTAACGTGCTGTTAATGTATGCAGCTGTCTTATGTCATAAGCACATTATGCATGCAGTACATAGAGTGCTGCAAATACACTCCAACAGTGGGAAAAAGATAGGCTTGTTATATACATTTCTTTTGCCAGAAAGATGCGTAACAAGCTTTTATAATGCATGGAGCACCATGATTACTTTCAAATAGCATGAAAAACACAAACCAGTTAAGTGCTTTGGTAGCACGGGATCAGACCTTAACAATTGTTAAGCACCTCTGCTTAAGCTGTTAAGATTGGTATCATGCTAGGCAGTAAAAGCTGACAGCAGCAGGCAGCAAATGGCTGTTAGAATTAAAAACAGATTTCTTTCTGTCGGCTGTCTGTGCCAGTAATCCTCCCTGACTTTCTTTCCCTATTATAGGAAACTGTGTTACTCTATCTTTTTCACAGCCCTGGCTAAGTGCTTTATTGTTTGAATGCCAGCAAAACACTAAGAGCTGTAATTAGTAGTTAATGGAGCAGGTGAAGCTCCATGCACTACAAGGAATTATGATTGAATATCCAATAGTAACCTTATATTATGTGTTTGTGATGCCTGTGCACTAGCCCAGTAATCAAGAAGCCTCAATCCTCACCACTAACACCAGTGGTGGGCATGCACATTGGGAGGATAACAAGTACACACACGGTAAAGTACAATTTCCCTTAAGAGCACACAGGGATCACAGTCAATCTGGGGCTGGTTTCTCCCTTTCTCTCCAGATCCTCAATAAGACTCCCCTCTGGCACAGCTATAGGGTCCAGATCTCAGCGTAGTAGTCAAGCTAATACCTCCAGCACCCTCTCTGTTCAACCAGTGCTTTGTGTGCCTGCCCAAGTAGCTGACGCACACACACTTTAAGATTTGATTTAGATACAAACGCAAACACTTCTGGGGTAGGCTGGAAAAGGTTCTCAAGCTGTTCCCCCTTTCTGCCCAGGCTGTAAGGTAGAAATCACTGCCACCAACTACTAATATCAGCTACTAATAAGGCCCTTACCAAAGGGTGTCCAATTTTACTGTGCAAAATTACTATCCAAATAGTAAGGGTGACCAAGGGCTAAAGCTATTGGAGTGGTTTAGTACAGTATCACTAAATACATGCAAGTACTCTAGAGCTTAAATTATCTCTACACAAAACAGCCACAGTTGAAAGGTTTAAAAATATTTATAATAAATAATAAAAACACAAAACAAATCTTCTCAATTCAACACAGTACTAGTCAAGCGTTCAGACACAAGAGCTTTAAAACAATAATGTAGGATAGTCTGACATAAATAAAGAAAACAGCTAGGTTAATCTTACTATTTTCTATCTATTTCTAAGAAAAATCGCTGTTCTAAATAAATATCTTACAGAGCAAAGGTAGAGTGATGGTGAGTTGATGTGTTCAGGTTCAGACAAAATCCAAAATGCTTAAATATTTCTCTCTGAGAAAGTCTTAAATGGATAAACACTCAGAACTGCTGAGTAATTTTCACATTACATCATTTATATCACTTCTTTAGTTCCCAGGCTAACAGAAACTCAAAATTTACATTTCTCTGTAAGTGCACATGGCCAGGAAGCCACAGCAATAAAATACATTTTTAAATTTAAAATCTAGTAATTAACTTTGTCTTAATAACAATATAACAATAGAAAGAATTTCCTAACCCAGACATCCTGTCTCCGAGCTTTGAGATGAAACACAGTTGTAATTATTTACTTAACAGCTTTCTTCCAGCAGAGTGCACTGTGGTTACATTTTTGAAGATCAGAACATACAGTTTAATCCTAACATATAGTTCTCCTTACATTTGTAGAACAAGCCTGTGGATTCTCCTTACATTTGTAGAACAAGTCTGTGGATTACATTAATATTTACATTGACATAGAATTATTTACAAAATTCTATCTAGCTAGGCTGGCAGCCTTCACAATTTTTCAGTGTTCTCAACTTGAATGCCAAGATTCTCCTCTTGAGCTTCGCTTATGAGGTGAGCTTTGTGGCACCCATGTCTCAAACACATAATAACATGGTTATGATTGGAGACCCACTCAGGCTCCTCTGTGTTATACACCACTATAAGTACTGCTAAAAACAGATCTCATTCAAGAGATTAACAGAGGACATTGTCAGCCAGCAAAAAAAAAAAAAAAGCAGCAGACTTTAAAACAATTTTTAAAGTCTGTTAGAAATTTACACTTCCACACTAGTAAACAAGTGCAGGAGAACACAGTGTTGAACAGCTTTTAAAACCATTACATTCTACAGAGGGGCAGTGCAGTGCTAAGTGCTTTACTAACTTTTAAAGGCTTTGAAAAACAGTAAACCACTCTGGACTTTGTTCTACACTTTTTTGTAACTGGTAATAAATGGAGCAGATAAATCTCCCATGTACTGTAAAGAATTATGGTTTGGTCACTGATCATAACCCTTTATTATGCAAGTTTAACATTGATGCCAAGATTCATCTCTTGAAGTTCACTGAGGCATCCATGTGTCAAACACTTAATAAGTTGGTTATGAATGGAGACTCAGCCATAATGCTCTGTGATACAATATAAACTGATTATGTGTTTGGGTTTAATATACCTATTTATAGATATTTTATCAGGTAACTGTTTAAAATTCAGAGACTTTGAAGTGCAGACCCCAGAATAATGAGACTAAGTGGGCAAAAATGGGCATTTATTTATTTATTTCACATTTGTTAACCAGGCTGGCCCAGCTGAGTTACAAAAAAAAAACATTTTCAGTGGAGACCCAAGGAGAAAAGCTCCAATAAAGTCTACAGCAACAAAAAGAAAAAGTAAAAGAAGCATTATACATAAAATAGAGTAGAAACTGAAATGCCAGTATACAGAACAAATTATAGTTGTTACATAAGTTGTGAGTACTAAAAATGTAAACATACAAACAGTTCAGTCATAGTGCTGAAAAGCTAGCATGTTCTAATATTTACAAGAATTAGAAGTAATGCCAAGACACTTCCTAAGGAGAGGTTGTAGAAAATTAATAGACAGAGGTATACGGGAGGTTAAGTGGGGTGATTGCAGTGACAGATCTTGGAGTTAAGTGTCTTTTTAAAGTTGTTGGCATGAGTTATACTTCTGATATGTAATGGGGGTTTGTTCCAGCTATGAGAGACAGAGAATTTATAAAGGTTTTTGCCTCTATTTTTACAGGATTTGTAGGTCAGTAGTAAAAGTTGGTTGGAACTACAAAGAGGACAATTGGGGGTGTAATAGGACAGACGTTTGGAAAGTGATGGGCAGGTAGTGGGGTTATTAAGAAGGGAATGAGCAGTTTGGAGTTGAATGAAAGTAAGTTGATGTGGGAATTCAAGCCAGTGAAGTTTCTGTAGTTTCTGTAGGGCCTGGCAGTGGTGTGAGGAGTAGGGATGATTTACAGCAAATCTAGCAACTTTATTGTATGTTGATTTGAGTTTGGGAATAAGGAATGATTGTAGGTTAATCAGGATAGGGGAGTCATAGAGTAGGGTGGGTAGTAAGAAAGTTTCAGCAATGGCACGTTTGGATTCTGCCCTAAGGTATTTTTTTATTTCTGTAAAGTAAGCCAAATGTTTGGTGGTTTTTTTTGATGCTTTGTTGGACATGTATGTCAATTTTTAGTTGGCCATCAATAATGGTGCCGAAGAGTTTAGTTTGTGTTTCAACTTTTATAATAGTGTTGTTGAGAGAAGAGATTGAAAAGGTAGATTTACAGTGGGAGAGATTAGAGGGAGTTAGGCAGAAAGAGGAGCTTTGTTTTATTGGGACTGAGGATGAGCTTGTTGTCATTGAGCCATCTTTCTAAGAAAAAAAGGAGTTTTGTGTAGTAGTTAACAGGCCTGACAAGTTTTCAGAGACAGATTATCATTGTGGAGTCATCTGCGTATTGGACGATATAGGACTGACTGCAAGAAGTATGGAGGTTTTTAGTAAAGATGTTAAATAGCAGACGACCAAGGATGGAGATTTGGGGTACCCTAGTTTGGATAGAGGGGAAAAGGGAGCAAGAGTTAAGCCATCTAACTGATTGTTGTCTGTTAGAGAGGTAGTTGGAGAACCAGTTGTGGACAGTGTAAGAGAGGATGAGACAGAATAGTTTGGGGAGGAGTGGAGAAGGAGAAACAGTGTCAAAGGCTTTAGAGAGTTTGAGGAACAGGCAAGATGCAAGTTTATTGTTGTCTCTGGCCATTGCAACAGTTTCAGAGAAGGAAATAAGGGCAGTGGAGGTGCTGTTTTTAGGGCAAGCCCCATGTTGTGACGAGATTTTCTTGCATAAGATATGTAATTATTTTAGAGTGGATACATTTTTCAAGGATTTTAGACAGAGCAGAGAGGATAGCAATGGGTCTGAAGTTGCTAGGTTCAGTTGAATTACCACCCTTGTGTAGAGGTATAGTGTAGAAGGATTTCCAGACATCAGGAACTATGGATTCTTGAATGGATCTATTAATTAAAATAGAGACAGGAAAAGCAATAGAGTCAGCAGCTATTTTAAGGAACTGAGGAGGAAGGTTGTCAGTAGAGGGAGGGCAGGGTTTAAGTTTCAGGAGTAGTTTTCCGATGTAGGAAATAGAGACAGGTTTGAATGAGAAAGTTTTGACATTGGCAGTCTGAATTAGAGGGCTAGAGTGGTTTGTGTTACAGGCATCTGTAGTACAAGAGGAGTTATTAGGAATGAAGTTGGCAATACTCTCTATGAAGTATTTGCTAAGACGTGGTGCAGTCTCTGTTGGGGTGTTGTTAGGGAAGTTGTTGGGGGTAGTGGGGGTACCAGGATGTATAATTCTGTTAATAGAACTCTGAAATCATTTAGGGTTGGTGTAGAGGTTAGTTTGAGCTTGGATGTAATAGTTTTTCTTATCGTGGTGGATGTTTTTTTTTTTTTTGGTGAGGTTCCTAAGTTCTCTCTAGTCTTGTAATTGTGAGGGTGATTTAAATTTTAGCCAGAGTTTCCAGGCCTTATATATTTTTCCCATGAGGGAGAGTGTATTTCTAGTGAGCCAGGGGGCATAGTTGGATTTGATCCTGATTTTGCTTAGGGGAGCTAAGGAGTTCAGGATGTCAAGAAAGATGTCATTAAATTTAAGTACAGCTTCATTAATGGGCAGAGAGTGCAAGAAAGACCAGTTGATAGAGGAAAAATAATTATTCAGAGTATCTGGGTTAAAGTTGTTGAGTTTTGTACAGTCTTTGTAGAGGTAAGGTATCTATAGTTGGGGGGAGTATCAATAGATAAGAGTTGGTGGTCACTTATAGTGCTGTAGGGGGTACAGGGATTATGGCACGTCAGAATCCAATCTAGAGTGGACATGGATATATTTTATGTGGGTAGGTGGGAGTGTAGATCAGTTGTGAAAAACTGTAGAGATTGATGCTGTGTTGGGGGGAGTCAATATTTAGGTCATTCCAATCTATGTTAACATCTCCAAGTATTAAAGATTCATAGGCAATATTTTGTGATAACCAAAAAAGTATTTGTTCAAGGACTGGGATGTTTTTACCTGGTGAGATGTAGATGGATACAATAGCAATTTTTTTGTGGGTATTTAATTGACAATTTAGAATGAGAAGCTCAGCAGGTTAAAAGTCTGGGATGGAGACAAGTAAGTGGAGAGAGATTAAGCTGTTCTTAATAGAATATGGTGACACCACCACTTTTTTGGGAATTATATCTAGTTGGTACATATTAAATCCTGGAGGTAAGATTTCAGTATCTGAAATGTGGGGTTTAAGCCACATTTCAGATAGGGCTAGGATTTGGGGTTTGTTAGAGACTATCCAGGAGTGAAAGTTGGTCATTTTATTGACTAAGCTTTGTGTGTTTAATGAGAGGATGGTTAGTTGTTTTGAGGGAGGGGAGGGAATGTTTGGTGATAGTAGAGGGGATGCCGGGGTAGTATTAGCAGAGAGGGTGAGAGTGGTAGGGGAGGGTGGGCCTGGATTTGGATGAATGTCACCAGAGAAGAGTAAAGAAATATAGAAGAGGATTGGTTGAGGAGTGTGGCAGTCATAAGTCTTTAAAATTAAAAAAAAAAAAAAAAAAAAGTAGAACGTTTAAGTTTTAGTTTTGGAGAAGTAGAAGTAGTGGAAAGGATGTTTGAAAAGGTAGATGTAGAAGAACTGGAATAGTGAGAATGAGATAGTGTGGAAATGATTATTGTTATTTATAGTAGATAGGCAGATGCTGAAGGGAGTTGGGTGAATATGGTTTACATTATAATGATAGCTGGTGAGGAAGGAAAGGAAGAAGAACAGTGGAGTTAGAAGGATAAGGAGGAACATGATTAGTGAATGGCTATCTTGTATCAGAAGCAAATTTGATAGTGCAGTGGAAAATGTGGAAATGCAAAAATGGGTAAGAAAGTATTAAGTTTGTAGGGGGGGAGTAGTAATGTCCACATGTTAAAGTGGGGGTAGAAAGGTAATAGGTTGGAGTGTGAGGAAGGGGTGTGGTTATGTAATGAGGCTTGGGTACAAGTCTAGATGTTACATGAGTGGGTGGGAATTGGGGTAGGGTAGGGTAGTGGAGTGGAGTGAGCCCGAGCATAGTGAGGGTGAACAGAGTTGGCTGACCTAGACCAGGGAATGCATGCAAGCAATAAAAAAGTCTACAAAAACAATCAGAGATATAGAAACTGGATGATAGGTAAGTAAAGTATGAGTGAGTCCTATGGTCAAAAGAAACAGGCAGAAATTAGGAGAAATATAAAAGTCAAAAGAAGCAGACAGATATTAGGATAGATACTCTACTAGATAGACTTTTAACAAGGAAGGAGGAACGCATCTAACAATATGGAGAGGGGGGACTTAAAATAAGCTTATATGCAGCTTAGTTTAAACACTATGGCAGGGGAAGAGAGGAAACAAAGTAAGAATAACTTGGAAGTCATGGGGAGAATAGAGTGCAGCTGTCAGTACCGATGCAGAGCTCAACCAAAAGGCACTACCAGTACCCGTTTGCTTAACAAAGCAGTAGCTAATTGTACTGAAAAGATTAAAAGACAAATTTCAGTGGAGTTCAGTTGAAAATAGCCATTGTAAGCACCTAGACAGAAGCAGAGAGGCTGTGGAGGTGATCAACTAGTAGTCCAAAAGTTTTCTTAAGTTTATATTTTTGGAGTGTCCACACTCTCAAACATGGGGAGGGGAACACACTGGACCCACTATGTAGTCACGATGTACAGGTACTGGATAGAAGCAGAGAGGCTGTGGAAGTGATCAACTAGTTGTCCAAAAGTTTTCTTAAGTTTATATTACATGTACTGAGTCCAAGAATGATGTGTCTCAGATTATTTCTTATTCTCTGAGGTATGATAATCTATGAGTTATTGTATATAAATAGCAAGGGTATGGGTGGTGTAATAGAGCTTGACCCCCTACAATTTATTTATTTATTTATTTTACATTTGGTAACCAGGAAGTCTGACTAGACACAGGTCATTTTTCAGTGGAGGACCGGGGAGAAAAGCTCCTCATACATGATACAAGTACAAGATACAAATAAGATTCAAAATACAGTCTGAAAAATAGAATGTAAAATATCAGCATACAAGGTACAGAACAGCTATACAAAAAGTGTGACATTAGATCCATTTGCTGAAAGGTACAGGAAACAGTATATACAGAAGATGCAGTTCTATGTTATTTATATGATTTGTGGTAGGGATGGCCTACAGCATAGGTTTTAGGTAGCAACACAATACATAGACTTATCTGTAGGGGACATGATAAAAGAGCTGTTGTAGTTTGCATACTAAATCTAGGTTTGGTAAACATTATACACTGGAAATACTTAGTCTTGATATATAGTATTGCAGATTGAAAAAGGAGCTGAGAAATCAGAGTCTCAGAATGGTGAGGTTAGTAGTTTGGTAGTTTAGTCGATGCAACTTACTTTAGTTGAGAAATCAAAGTCTCAGAATAGTTAGGTTAGAGGTTTGGTAGTTTAGTTGATGCAAGTGGGTTAGATAGCTTCAAGAAATTGAGAGAGAATTAACCAGGGCTGGTGCAAGAGTAAAGCCATGTAGCTGCAAGATGAGTTTTTAGCATTTGTTTAAACTTTGTTAAGAAAGAACGGGATACTATATTGTGGGACAGAGTGTTTCATTTTTTAAATGTAGTTGGAAAAGAGGGAGTCACCAGCTGTGTTGTTGGCTTTTGTTACCTGTAGTAAAATTTTATTACTTGAGCATATTGATCTATTGTTTGAGTGTGGAAGTATTACATTTTGGAGAGCGGGGGTTTTGTCCAGTTATTGAAGAGTTTTGTGGGCAAATATTAATTGGTTATAGAGGAGGAGTTGGGGAAGTTCAAGCCAATTAAGTTGTTTAGGAGCTAAACAATGATGTGACCTAAAAGGAGAGTCTGTGGCAAACCTGGCTATTTTATTGTAGCAGGAATCAAGTTTGGCAATTTCAGTCTTTCTCAAGTTTGTGAGTATTGGGGAGACATAGAGTAGTGTAGTGTGTGCAATGGTGGATTTAGCCTGTTTAGTAAGGAATTGTTTATTTCTGTAAAGAACATCCAATTTTTATGCACTTTCTTTATGGTTTGGGAGATATGGATGTCAGATTTCATTTAAAAAGTCAATTTCATCACCCTATAAGTTTAGTGTGAGTTTACAGGAGAAATGATGATTTTGTTCTTGGACATAATATTGAAAGAGGAGCTGGATGTGGTGGATCTAGTCGGTTAAACAGAAGAAGTTTTGTTTTGTTTGAGTTTAGAATTAGCTTGGAGTTTGTGAGCCATTCTTCAACTGAGAGAAAGGAATCTTGTGTAATTAAATGGAGCTTTTGTAGAAAGGAGGCAGAACAGATTAAGGTTGAGTTGTCTGCATATTGGATAACAGAAGCATGAAGAGAGGAAGTATGTAGATTGTTAGTAAAAAGCGAAAAGAGTATGGGTCCTAGAATGGAGTCTTGGGGAACTCCTATTGTAACAGGAAGAAGAGGGGAGAGGTCATTCTGCCATTGGGCAGCCTGCTGGCAACCTGATAAATAGCTGTGGAATCAAGAGATAGTGGCTTGACTAATATTAAACTCAGAATGAACTTGGATAAGTTTGCTATGTGCGAACATGTCAAAGGCCTTGGAGAAGTCAAGAAAGATAGCAGATACAAATTTCCCATTGTTTCTATGGTGGTTTACTGTATTGGTGAAGGACATTAATGCAGTGGTAGTGCTATGAGAGGGACAAATGCCATTGGGTAGCTATGTTTTTAGTAGTATTATTGGTTGATGGGGTGGGTATGGTGGATTTTCCTGGAAGGAAAATATTGTTAACTGCGGCCCAGAACTTTTCAGGGGTTTTTTTTGGTGTTCACTTGCATATTCCGGTAGTAATTAATTTTATCTTGTTTAACTGATTTTTTTTTGCTTTATTCCAGAGCTCTATGTATGATTGTGTTGATGCTTGAAACCTGGTAAAATGCCAGTGGTTTCAGACTTTGTCTCTAGTTATTACTAGTGACCTAGTTTGTTTACTTACATAAAAGAGCAGACTTCGATTTGGCTCTAATGATTCTAGGGGTGCATGTGTGCTTAAGATGTCTAAAAAGTGGTGTTAAAATATTGAACTGCTTCTTCTAGGGGAAGTAGTTTTAGAGGTGTCCAGTTGCAGGTTTGTAATGCTGATAAGAAATTGGTGGTGTTTGTGATGACTATGCCCTGGCCCAGCAATCAAGGAGCCTCAATCCTCACCACTAACATCGGGGAGGCTGTCTCCTAGAAGAAGAAAGAATAACTAATACACACAGTAAAGTACAATTTCCCTTAACTGCACACAGAGATCACAGTCAATCTGGGGCTGGTTGCTCCCTTGCTCTCCAGGTCCCCAATAAGACTCCCCACTGGGTCCAGATCTCAGGCTAAAGATAATATATGAACACATATATACAAACATTACAAGGTATAAATGAATGCTTTATATAAACACACAACAGATTGTGAGATCAGTAGTTTTTTTATTTTTTTTCTAGTAGAAGACATGTGTAAGGATTCAAGGGTGGGCCATAGGAAACTCATAATCATTTGGCAATTAAAACTAGATGCAGTGTCTGCCCCTGGATTAAATGACAACATTTCTATTCCAAGTGTTATAGAGATGAGAGCAGTAATATTATGATGACTTATTTTAATTCCACTATGAAAATACAGTGTATATATTTTATGCACAATGTAAATATATATTTTAAGTATTAATGTGCTGCTGGTAACAGAAAGTTTAATTTTATTGATGTGTTTTGCATTATGTGTATAAATATGTAAATGCACTTTCAGCTCGTTATGTTCTGATGATGTCCATTTATGAATATGACAAAAGTGCTTAACATTAAAAGTATTTATTAAACTATTCTTGTCATTTTAGGTCCATCTATAATGTAGTTTTTGTTTTGGATCATTGGTTTATCTTCTGCATTTTCCACTTTTTGGGTTTCACTACCTGCGAGATGTCTATAATTCCATATTATTATATAATACCCAGTAAATTTTACCATTTTGAGCCATGGTGTTGACCACAAAGGTAAAGAACATGTAACACATGGCAGCTTAGATCAGGTACTCAAACAACATACTCTAGAATATAAAAGGAAACTGGAGTATCAAGAAAAAGACGATGCAAGAAGAAAGAGAACATGCAGACTTCATAACAGCGTAACAGGATTGCAGAACTGAACCCGGGACCTGTGAGGCAGAGCACTTACTGAGTCATTCTGCTAAATTGTAAGGCAAGTAGAAATCTGACATCTACTTCTGGGAATGCGACTGTAGCCCCTTTTCTGGATATTCCTGCTGCCACCTATCCAGTGCTTCATTTTAGCAATCTGAAAGCGTAACTATTACCTGAAAATCATCTGGTGGTTCATCTGAATGAAGTGAAGTATAATCCAGACTACTACAAATCTTACAGAGTCATGAGCACTATAAGATACAGACTTTAAGGACATGGAGACAAAAGTCATAGATATACAGAAATGCATTTGTTGTAGTAGGATTTGCATCTATCTAATCAATTCACTGTTTTCTAACACATGTATAATACCTGCTTGATTTTTCCCTTGTCAGATTTCCAGGCAGAGTTAACTGCACAGTAATCATTAATGCATCCTGATCACATTTATTTTTTTTCTGTATCC
This sequence comes from Protopterus annectens, assembly GCF_019279795.1. Lineage (NCBI taxonomy): Eukaryota > Metazoa > Chordata > Ceratodontiformes > Protopteridae > Protopterus > Protopterus annectens. The sequence continues at coordinate 1,583,479,836 of NC_056729.1, forward strand.
TAACTATTTAATTTTAACAGCAATAAATCTGACCCAGTGAAACATCCCTGTTGTGACTGAGGAAGGGAAATTTTCATTCCGTGATAAATGTGACATTTAAGGTCATTCTGACCATTATTGTAGTCTTCGTGGTAAAAAAATAAAATAATAACAATAATAATTAATTTTACCCTGTAAAATCTAGGGTATATTTTGAGAGTATAGATGTAGTCATTATTTTATGTATTTATTTTATTTTGATGTTGGTTGACCGTGAATATCCCACTGAGCCAAGGGTCATTTTCAGCAGAGGCCCGAGGGGAAAAGCCCCTTACAGAAATTAATATTACATGAAGGTTAAATACACACACACACACACACATATATATATATATATATATGTGTATATATATATATATATATATATATATATATATATATATATATATATATATATATATATATATATATACTGTAGTTTGTCGACTAGAGTAATTAACAGTAATAAAGAGAGTCATTTTGCTTGCAGTTCAACTGTGTAACATTTGATATAATGTAGATCACTGGATGAAGGAAAGAAAAAGAAATCCATAGCAGATGTTCACTTTACGTGACTGAGTAAGTAACCAAGAAGTCATTGATGTACAGTACCAACTTGTGTGGATCACACGTGAATATAGTCATTAATGATAAATCCATGAATTGGAAGACCATGTATCAGTCTTTTGTCTGACACCCAGCACATATTTGCATTAAACTGATAAATCTTTCACATCTGAACTTTTAAGCACATCAGCACTACCTGCAATCATACCTCTCAATCTCTTAGACCAAGAAATTTTGACAAGCCATAAATAAAAGTGGGGCAAAGGCCCAAAAATAGAGACAATTTTTTAAATATTGCTCTTACAAACTTAGGAAGTTGATAGAATAACAGGTTTTGCATTAGCATGAATTTTCTAAAGGGTATGACGTCTGAAGCGCAAGTATTTGTCATTTTCTAACTTCAACCTTTAATGATTTGCCACTCATTTGCTAGCACACAGTTTTATGAAAAACGGACCAAAAATATGAAACAAAAATTTGGACATTCTGGGAAAATCTGTTGAGAGGTATGCCTGCAATACAGTTAGGTGGCTGATTTGTGAAAAATCATAGAAAATATGACTATGTCTTTCTGCCACAAATTTCTTGCTCTACTACTTCTACCTGCAAACACTTTCAGGATGTTAAGGCTTAAACAGCGTTACCCCCTACTCCTTATGTAATATGAACAGGTATTAAGTTACTTATCATTTGTTGGTCTATTGTATGCAACATAAATATGTTGATAATTTGTTTTGGATTTCTCAAATTTGTAAATGGTTATATATTGTAATTTTCTGCTTTTTGTTCCGGTTTATTTTTACTTTGCTTATTCTTCTCCTCGGGTCTCCACTGAAAATGGGTTTGAGCTCAGTTGGACTAACCCAGTTAACAAATGTCAAATAAATAATAAATAAATAAATAAATACATTTCTTCAACATTCAGTGATCAGTTCATAAACACAACATATCAGCTGGGAGTCTTGTCATGTGCACAGGCACTTTGGAAAAAGCTTAAATCTAGGCTTGTTCCACAGGTACTCAAAATTGTTCTGAGTCACCTCTTCCTTCCTTAAAATAGCATTAAGTAAGTACCGCAAATGTCAACAATTTCATGCCAACCTATTTTTCTAAATGAAGAATCCATTTAATGGAAATTTCCACTCCTAGCCCATTTGGGACATTTGAATATGCATTTTGTCAGGTTATGTAAAAATTGTTAATCTGTACAGGCAGCAGTCCCCAGAAATCCTCCACTGTATAGCAGGTCAGAAACAAATGTGGTCAAATCACCTGACAGGAGAAACCAACAGGCGCATGTTACTGACAATGGGCAGGATACTATAATGAAGGCAGAGAGCCTGCTTCAAGAAACAAACCACAAGAACCACTATAGTAGTGTTTCTCATAAAACAAACGTCTCTACCTAGAGTTTCCTCATTTACAGACACATATGAAAACAAAGCACTTTGCATGCAAATGGGATGAATGACAGAGAAAGGGAATAGAAGTTCTTGTAAAAGAATTTGCTTTTTCTTTCAAGTGGGAAACAGATATACTTAGAATATTCTAAAATGTTGTCATCTGTGATTTTTTTTCTTGATTTCGTTCATCAAGGTTTGTTGAAAGTAATAGCATATACAACACAGCAAGCAGATCAGTGTGGTAGACCTTTTGCTTACAACCAACAGATTAGTTTATGAACCGGTGGCTTATATGTCTGTCACTTTGCTAATTTAACTTGTGTAGATTTAACTAACAAAATCAATGTTCCACTATTTCTGAAGTCATTACTCACAGTGGTATAAAGCTGTTTGCTTGTATGACTTGAAGAGAGAAGTGTCGGTGAACACTATGAAACCTTCAATATCCAACAATTAAGAATTTCAGCAGTATAGTCATAATGTCAAGAGCATACATTTTCATCGACTAATCATAAGAACCAGAGGCCAGTAATGGAATATGGCATGGCTTAAGCAGAAAGCATCCCTTTCTGACTCAGAAGCCCCTCTATTGTTGTGGTCGGCAGCTTCTTGTACTGATATGTGATAAATGCAACAAAGTTTATTCCACCCTATCTCTGTCACACATACTATTTAAATATTAATGTAATGATGCATCCTTCATAGACTGCAGTGAATTTGGTTAACACTTAAGCTTTGCTGTACTGTGTATTCTACTCTGATACAAAGACGTTCTGGAACCCACAGAGATGCTTATTCCATGACAGAGCTCTTACGTGGATTTTTTTCTTTTCATTTTTTTTTACATGTATGATGTGCCTTATAGCTGCTGCAGTCTAGTAACAACCCCAAATACTGATGTTTTAGATGTAAATTATTGCTTAAAACATTATTGCACATACTTCCTAGCTGCTCTTAGATACATACAATAACCATCTAATATTATTTAAACATGGCTAATCTTAGTTCTCCAGTTCACATTTTTTAGCTGTGCTGACATGTTTTTTATCTAAACATGATGCTTTAAGATAGTTGTCTAATGCCTGTCTGCACTAGTCCCCAGGAGAACCACACTGGTAGCGAGTTGGGAAGGGAAGTGGAGCAAAGCTGCTGACAGCATCATATATACTGTCTTGCATGCCAGGGGATTTACTTTATATGCCCTAAATGGGCAGAACTATTGATGTTATACATATCATCACACATATCATCAGCTAACCCACCCCTTCAAAGCTGAAATGCTAACAGCACTCTGCCATGATTGCAGCACCATTCTGTTTATTTTCTGCTGGCATTGACATACCTTGTTCTATTAACTATCTTGGTTTTGGACCTTTTTAACCTTGGACCAAACCTTCATCCTAATTTGTCACCTATCCTTTTCTTGGCATGTCTCTCCTCATTCTGGATTGTTTTTCTTTTACCTCTGACAACTGTTGCACCAGGTAGATTCTATCCTCTGCATTCCCAGTGCTAACCTATGATTTAGCTCTGTCATTTCTCCTGCCAGTTCTTTCTCCTTGTCTGCCTTTAAACTTTCATCTCTCTAACCAACTCCTATTTCAAACCCATGCTTCTTAAAATGAGTGTTTACAGACCGTTAAAATTAGCCATTTTTGCTGATGCCATAGTAATTCAGATAGATGGAATTTCATTATTTATTATCATCTGAGAGCTTAATGCAGTGAAAATGTCCTATTAATTCTATGCATACATTTAATAAAGTAATAAACAGAAAATTGCCTATGTATTTTTCTGGCCATCAGAGCACACAAATAAGATAAAATATATTATCGGGTTATTAGTTATGTAATCAAAGAGCTCTAAACAATAAAATGAACAACAAAAATACCTTCTGGTTTTATAGACCATACCCACATTGGGCAAGTCCCTGAGTCTGGCAGTCAATACAGAAGGTTAAGGTTGTGAGCTGTAGTTCCTATGGTACAGGGTTTGATTCTCTTAGCCCTCATGTACTTACTGTGTGACCCTGAACAAGTCACTTAACTATTTATTTATTTATTTATTTAATTAATTTATTTTATTAAACATTTGTTTGCTAGGAAAGTCAGACTAGGTCAGGAACCCATTTTCAATGGAGGCCCAGGGGGAAAAGCTCCAAATGACACATGAAACTTAAGACAGTGTACATGAACAAGACAGTAGCAAGTATTAAAGCACACATTAAATAAGTGATGAATACTAAATAAGTACAGAGAGGTAGATACTATAATAAAACATGTACTAGATAGGCAATACGAAATAAAAGTAATCTGGTAGATTACAACTTTTTTTAAATCAGGTAGGATTAAGCTAAAGAGTGAGGGTCAGGCAGAGGGTCAGAGTATTAGAAGCAAGCATATGATTAGAAGAATCTAGAAGAAGTTAGAAACTAACACTGTCATTCATCCCAGGGAATCTGGTAGCATCCAGTTAGAGCTGCCATATCAGTTCTCTGTTCCCAAGATGAGTCTCCCAGTCCCCACCTCTGGGGTCCTGGTGGACCCGCTCAAGGACAAAAAATCTGATAATCATGTGGGTGCATGTCAATGAGTGCCTATAAAAGGCATTATTCTCTTTTTTCTTTTTTTTTTTTTTTTCCAGATTCCCTGGGATGAATGACAGTGTTAGTTTGTCTAGTGTACTTAAAGCAAACAGGGATAAACTGTGATTTTTCATTTAACATTAAGTATTAATCATTAATTCTTAATTTTTAAAAATTTTAAAGGGTATTTATTTTTGTTAATGAATCATAAATTCACTGAATTTATTTTACTATCAGATGTTTATTTTTTAGTATTTTTCATAGTCATTTTTCACAAAGTTTACCATTTCATCTGGTTGTCTATCTAAGATGTTCTTGATTTATATTATTAGCGATTGTGCATTTTAGCCTTACAGAGTTATGTTTTGGGGTTCAAAACACTTGGTTAATATGTTGGAAGTACTTTATACTTTTTATTGAACATGCACTTTAGTTTAGTAACATTTTTTCTCATATTTTTTTGTGGCTCAACACATAAAGTGTCTCGGTAATTTTTCGGGATGTCGACAACACTTTTAGATGACAGCATTTTCAGTCTTTTGTAGAGAGTTTAAACTGTACAGTAGTTTAGTTTTATGTTTGTATTTAATATAACATAATTTAATTACTTTTTAAAGTACATATTTATTCATTCATATAACACTAATTCAGTAGGACTGATAATTTAAATAAATAAGAACAACAATGAAAAAAGCACTGTTGCACTTTAAGTAAGATTCATGTTGAAAGCTCATCATGATGTTTTTAATTACTTAATTCTCCAATTTCTGTTTTAATTATTTAATTGACATTATGATTGATTATCAACTGGCTTATCAGTTAGAATATATAAACTGTATGGCCACACTGCTAATGTATCTTGAAAAAGCCTGGGATTGTCAGGCGAAAGCGCTCGTTTTCATTTGCTTCGTGTATTATTAAAGAAGATTTTTTCCTTTTTTCAAGGATTGTTACTTGGCTTTATCATTGTGTGGACCATCTGGGCAAAGAGATTCCTTATAAGAACTCTGGTTTTGTGGATTATTCCAGTTCCTGTGGACTTTGGTTTGTCTAGAGTGCTGTGTAAGCTGATCTTCTGTTTGAACTTTTTTCTTGGTTTTCTTTTTACGTTTACTTGCAAGTCTAATGGTAATACAGAGGTGATATTACCAGAGTCAATGGATTTGGACACAGTGTTTATGAAGGAGATTAGGGCAATGGTGGTGCTGTGTGATGGGTGAAAACCATGCTGGGTAAGGGTAATTAGCTTGTTTTGGATGAGATGCAATTGCCTATGTATGCATTTTTCCAGGAGTCTGGAAAGAGGAGAGAGAATGGACATTGGTCAATAATTGGATAGTTTATTGGAGTTGCCCCCTTTATGTAAAAGGGTGATGATATATTTTTTTTCCAGAGGCTAGGGACATTAGACTCTGCTATGGAGTGATTTATAAAGATGCTGACAGGATATGCTATGGCTTTTGCAGCAAGTTTTAAATATTCACGGTAGAGGTTGTCAGAGGAGAGGGAGTATGATTTTAGTTTTTGAATGAGAGAGGTAGGGGCAGGTTTAAGAGAAAAGGGGATAGAAGATGTATTACTAGTTTGTTGAGGAGGTGAAGGGTTTTTTTTTTGTTTGGGCAGGTATCATGAGATAGGGGTGGAGGGAATAAGAGATAGGGCTTGAGGTAGTTGCAGCAGTGGGATTTGTTTACACTTTGCTATGTTGTCTATAAAATGAGAGTTAAACAGGTTGGCTATCTCTGACGGAGTTTTGTCAAGGCATGGTGCTGGAGTTTGTTTAGAGCCTGGGGTAAGGAGGTTTCAGATGTATTTCCAAAATAGTTTTGGGTTGTTTTTGTGGTTTGCCAATTGTTTGGAAAAGTGTATCTTTTGTCTAAGTTCACCAGCTTTTTTGCTTTGTATTATAACTGTTTATATTTGATTAGGTTGGGATTAGATTTGTTGTTGTGCCATTCCTTCCAGGCTTTATCTCTATCTTGTAAATGTTGTTTGGTATTTTTTGATAGCCAGGGTGCATGGTTACCTTTTATTCCAGGCATTGCTACCAGGTTGTTCCTGAAAAAAGACTGTGTGCCCTTTGGGCCTACCTGATTAACAAATGGGAATTATTATGCAGTGTCATTGGTGCAACAGGCAGTACACTGTGGTTTGGTGCAGAAGACTACTCCTTTCCTACTGTCCCCATATAGTACCGTCTTTTATCAAAACTGGAAAAAAATAATAATTTTCCTGCATTTCTGTTGCTTATTTGTTCAAGTTTATTTTTTGTTATCCAGGTAAGTTAGCCAATCCATACTGAGTCTTTTTCAGTTGTATGTGCAATGGTTATGAAGGTAGTTATTAGCTGATGCCAGGTATACATAACATAACATGTACATTCACAATGCTTCACTCGTGAACCAAATGCCAACACCCTCAGGAAGTAACGCAGACACTAAAAGCACTGTATAGCTGAGAGACTAAGCAGCAGAGCACTGTATTATTAAAGTGCAGTATTTTGTTTCAGTGCCCAGAGTCATTGTGAAAGGCTTTGAATGATTCATTTCTTGAAAAGAAGCCTCTAACTACAGAAGGAATCACCCCCACCCTCTTCTGCTCAGTTCTGTGTGATGTTTGAAGTCTAAGCTGAAAATACCAATCTTCAAAACTGGTGACAGCCTTACTTGCAATTCTGTTTGTTCTGAATAACATTTCAGCATTCTGTAAACCACAGCAAAAGAGCCCTTGTCAACACTTTCTATGACCTTTAAGTGTTTCAGTATTATCCATATTTACATACTTTTTTCTAAAGTAAAAGTATATTTCAGACAAGGACTTTAAATGTCCCAGCTGTCCGTAATCATGTAGTCCATAGATGATTCTGTCTGCCCTTTTTGTCTTAGTACTTAAAATTACCTACGACTATGTTTAGAATGTAAATACATCAGGAAAGCTAAATTAATTAAAAATATATTTTATATAAATGTAGCTACCTATTTTACAGCTTTATTCAAACAGGTTTTTGTGCACTTTGCTGTACTTGAGTCTTAAAAGAAAGTCAAAAAATAAAATTCTTTTATTCAGTTACAGATACGTAAATATGCTTATTCTTTGACACAAAAGTAAAATATACAAGCTTTAAAATATGCAAGGCATATGTTAATGATACTAGAGCTGCTGTGATAAACTGTGTTACTCTTTTACAGAAAATTTTCACCTCAAATCAGATAATCAAAGGGTGTGGAATAAATTGTACCTCTTGGAGAAAGAAATCTGGACAAAGCCGTAAGTAAAAGTGGGACAAAGGCTCAAATAGGGACAATTTTTAAATATTGCTCTTAGAAGCTTAGAAAGTTGATAGAATAACAGGTTTTACATTAGCAAGAATTTTCTGATGTATATGAAGTCTGAAACTCAAATGCCTGCCATTATTTTTGAACTTCAATCTTTAATGATTTATCCCTAATTTGCCAGAAAACAATAATTTTATGAAAAACTGACCAAAAATATAAGGCCAAAATCTGGACATTCTGCGAAAATCTGTGCAGTTGAGAGGTATACATATTCATCATATCAGTTGATCTATGAGAAGGCCCTTTTCAGATTATAATGCTTGTTTTTTCTTTTTCTTCTAATTTTCACAGCATTTGAAATATTTAGATCCTTTGCTTGAGGTTGTGTGAATCTCCTCCCACAGCATGCCATGATGTTACGTTTCGGGCTTGGAGGGCAGGTACAGCTACTATATTCCTTAGTTCGATTCTCATCAACTGAAAGAGCAGAACCTGAAGCATACACAATAATATGGAATTATATACTTGCCCAAACTACAGGTAATCCATCTGCAGATAATGGATGGAAAGACCATTTTGACACCGGCAGATGGCAGAGGGAAGTAAGTACACACCAATTAACTTATACAATGTCTAAAATTTCATATATTTAGATTCAAGTACCCTTTTTAGAGAGTAGTAGGTGGGAAGAATCATGAGAAATAAAAATTGGATCTCCCTGGGAGGTCAGAGCTAGAGCAAGGCCACTAGGCAAGGGTTTAGAAAGCCATGACCTGAAGCACTGAAGTGTTAAAGGAAGCCTATTGGATTCAAAGTCCAAGCAGTAATGTTTGGTGAAACTGTAATTCAGTGATGAAATGGCCCTGAAACAGATGCCTATAACAGAGAAATTTGTGAAGCAGTTACTGCAAGCACCTATACCCTTTAAGGAGTTCTGTCTAGCAGCAAAATGGAGGAAAAGGGTTCTTTAAAAGTGTGTGAAAATAAAACTCCCTTCAGGAACTGGCTGATGCTAGACAACAACTCTGCTGCCCACAAAGTTGTCATGATCCATGATGACTCCAACATGTACCTTGACCACTGAATCACTGAAAACAGAATCAAAAAAGATACCTGTCAAAGAGAAATCATACATAAACCATGAGCAACCATATCATGCGATGGAGTTTGTCATCACAGCTCAGCAGGACTTTCTTAGCTTGTACTGTGATAGTCTGCTGTATTGCCAGGGGAGCTTAAAGTCTAAAAAAAAACACACTGATTAGCTGCCATGAAAGCAACAAGGGTAATTTTTTGTTCTTTGATATCTGAATTGTGATAGGGATAGAGAATCAGGGGAAATGTAGAAAAGTATAGAGGAATGTTCCCTGCCACTGGAGGAGAATGTTTTTGCCATCAACTCTGTCTTCTTTCTGCTGAACTGAATAGAACATGTAGATGCCATGCCATCCTGTGTGGTAAGTGTGCGAGTTTCTGGGGTTCTCCATGCTTTGAAATACTCAAACAGGTCTCCTTTATCCTCAGTTCTAGAGAGGAAGGGAATTACAGCTGAGGAAATCCACCAGAGTGCTGACTACTTCTAGGATCTGAACAGCTGCAACAGCGATGCCTTTTCTTTGGATTACTGTCTGGTTCACATAACCTGTCTTCACATGGGTTATGACTGTTTTCCTGTTTATACATTTGCTACACTGTGGCATGGTCATTAAATTGGAGTAAAAAAGGTCTCGGATCTAAACTCTTTTCTAACAGTTTTGATGAACAATGCCTTTAATGGTATATTTGTGGCCCTCAGTCTCAGGAGCTCATCTACAGTTTTACTGATGAGGAACACTACTGCGTTTAGCTCAAAATGGTATATATGCAGCCCCTATATTAGGGCCTCCAATTTCTCTGTACAAGGGAGGACCCCTCAAGTGAGCTCTGTAATGTGCTAGTGAACCATTAATTGTCAGATATTGTTGCAGGTTTAACTGTATGAAAGAAAGGCCCAAAATGAGACTGGCTGGATTCATACACTATTGTAACTTTAAGATACAGGGCATTTAACATCAAAAGGAGATCCATGGGGAACAAGATGACTTTGCTCCCACTGAGACTTCAGTACTTTCTGCAATGCCTCTGTCTACAGTGTGGGGGTAAAATTTAGTAGTTAGTGTCCAACATAAGTTGATGGCCAGCAGGCAGTATGGACAAATATGAAAAAACACTTTGCACTAAAAGCAGACTCTAGGAGACTGCAGATGTGTTCATCCATCTTGTCCAGCAACACCATTCAGCCAGCCTACAACATGAGCCTCTGGAGGGCTACTACCCAGAACTTGATGTAGCAACTGTACTTGCTGAAGTTGCTTAGTTCCAGGATGGAATGGAAGCAAATGGTGGGAGAAAAACACTTTACCTCTTTTCAAAGGAAGAACGTATATACATAACTTTTTAAAGAGAGAGACAGAGACAGGGTCTTGGCCTGGTCACAGCATCTGTGTAAGTGTGGAAACTTAACAGCTCAAGTTTTGGCCATCCAAGACCACATAATGTACTCACTGGATCTATGATGGTAGTGGCTGCTCAAGCTAGGAAAACCTCAGAGAAATGGATTTTTACAGGTCATTCTGCACTATAATTAGAACTATGCCAGCAGTGCCATTGGAGTTATTATCCAGGACAATTATGTATGATAGAGCTGGGGAATGCAGCCTGAAACTTAAGACAGCAGCATGATCTGTGGGTGGCTTCTTTTCAGAAAAAAATGAGTAGGCAATAGAAAAACAGAAGAAAGCTAGAGATGACACTTGTTTCCTCATTTGGAATTCTTTGACCAGATTTTGCAAAGTATGTATACATCATCTCAGTTGGAGGCATTCAGAATGGTATGAGTCATTCACTTTTAAAAGAGGAAAACCTAAGTGATGTATCCAACTCAAGGGCATAACTGACCCCGATATATCAGTCAAAATGTCAATGCATTCAATCATATCGGGTTTTACCAATGTCCACTGAGAAAACCATCATGACAGTTTCTTACTGGCATTACAGACACGAAGCTCAGTTTTCCAGTACCAGGTCTACAACAGAAACCTTGAAATGGAACAAGTGAGGCAGGCAGTTTAGTGATCTGAGGCTCCAAAGTGACAGAAGTGAGCGGCCTCTTGCTTGCCCTCTCCAATGCTTTGGAATACTAATCTAGTGGCAAAATGGAACTGTGTTGTGGTGTCTTGTACCTATCCTGATCAGAAGAGATCTCACAGAATATCAACTGAGATGTTCAGTTTGGATGCCTTTCTACTTTGTTGGGGTCTTCTAGAGGACATCTGACTTGCTAAAGGAATGTGGAGCTGAATCTGAGTGCATATATGACATTCTTCTGGACAGGGTCTGTGATGTGGATGACAGAAATCTGCTCATCCCTACTTTCCAAATAATAATGGTTTATCCATTTCTGGGTTTAGGCAAATGAACTCCAAACTAGTATGGTGAACTTCATGAACCTGATTTCTACCAAAAGGAGGGGTCATTAGAAGAGAAGCTATCTGGGTTCATCTGATACAAGAAAGAGTCAGACATGATGAGCTGCCATTTCATAAACTACTTTTCAGACAACACATTAGACTATATTAGGCTTCATGATTCTATTTAGCCTGAAAAACTGGAATGCAAAAGGCACTAAAAAATTAAAGTAACAATATTGTATGTTACCCCATATGTTCATAGGCAAGTACTAGGCTAGCTGCTTTGTGGGGCATTTTAAGCTTAACCAAATTGCCTTTCAAGGGTGGGAATAAAACTAGGTACCTTCTTTTTTCAGAGACTCCAAAAAACTTAAATTATATTCAGAGATTATACAGAGGAGTCAAACCTAAGATCGAACATTTCCCTTACAATCCAAAGTGGAGGAGTGTAGTGCTTAAATGGCATACTATTGCTCATCAATGAATGATAAGGCTAGGATGTCTTTCCCAGTATCAACTTTCAGCTCTAAAAATTAGTACTTCCATAAAGTATAACTTACGGGTTACACTCCTCAGGTTAGCCTCAAATGGCCCCTTTCTCATCCATGCTTCCAGATGTTCTTTTAGAGTAACCTGTATATGAGGAGCTTCCTGAGTTTATTCCTACAGACTGCTCCCCTTCATGCCATTTTATTAGCAATTAAGCCCTTGTAATCTAGCTAATAGCTTTGAGAATATCTCCACCATACTTCATATCGCAGTATACATTCTGAGTACGCATTAAAGGTAGATACCCATTTTCATAACCAATATATTAAAACACCTCTCCCAGTACAAAAGAAGGGTCTTTGGAATCATAACAATAAGCTATAGGTCCTGGACAACCCATCACCATTTCTGTTAGGTAGGCTGGATCTCTGTCACTGTATATTGAAAGAGTTGGACGGAGACTGCCCACTAGCTCAACTTAGTGTTACTGCTAATTCGCCAGGTTTATCCATTGCAAAGGGGCATAATCTGTTAACAAACTGAAGTGTCTGCCTAATAAATAGTATTTCAAGGCATAAAAAGGCCACCTCATGGTTAAGCTGTCTCAGTAATAGCTGAGAATCTTCTTTCTGCATTGTTCAGTTTCCTACAAATATAGTACACGGTGTGCTCCTCACCTTGAATATTTGGGGATAGCACTGCCCCCAAACCTACTTTTGATGCATTGGTATAGAAAATAAACTCTTTAATAAAATCAAGAGTTGCTAACACAGCATTAGAAGAAAAGATCCTATAACTTTATCTGATTCAATAGAACACTGCATCTTGACAGAAGCTTTTTGCTTCTGATAACAGTCAATGGGTAGGCAAAAGTAGTAACATAGGGTACAAACTTCATTTAGCCTTCAGACAGGCCTAGGAGTAAGTTAATTTGCATCATACTAGAGGGTACATGATACTTTTTTGTGGCCTCTGTCTTTTGTAGTGGTGGTCTTGGCACTCCTCCCCAATAAGGTACCCTAAGTATTTATCTATCACCATACCCAGTTTACTTTACTTTTCTTAAGCCTTACACTCAGGCTTTCCTCTCTCATGGACTGTAATGCATCCTGTGCTTTAAGTTAGCGAGATTAAAGTCTTCTGATTTAATGACAACATCATCCACGTATGCAGCAGCAACATTACAGGCATCAGACTTCAGTATATCAGGACTGGAAGTAGAAGCATCTGAAATTAAATCTAGTTGGTTACAGTGTGTTATCTTAGATTCAAAGAGAAGACAGTGCCTACCTGATGAGAAGGATGTGCTTTTACTGCCCTCTTTGTGATGTTTGTAATTTCCCTTATGTTAGAAGCATTCATATAGATGTTTCCAGATCTGACTAGATAGTTTCCTTTGGAGAAGCTGACAAATCAAATCCTAGATTAAGTAGCAGATGGCGTTTTGTTATGTTTTGATTATGTTGTGCATCACTGATTGACTGTAGCTTCTAATAAGAGCAGTACGGTGTAGCAAGGGGCTTTAGTGGTTAACAGTTCTCCCTGACAACTCAAGGGTCTGAATTTTAGTTCTGTTCTATAGTCACAGTGTGTCACAGTGTTTTCTTTCTCTATGTCTCTCACAGGTCCAGGGTCTGAAGTTCAGTCCTGTTCTATGGTCACAGTGTTCTCCCTCACAGCTCCAGTGCCTGAGGTTCAGTCCTGTTTTATAGTCATGAATTTTCTCTCACAGTTCTAGGGTCTGAGGTTCAGTCCTGTTATAAAGTCATGGTGATCTCTCTCTCTCACAGCTCCAGGTTCTATGGTTCAGTCCTCTTCTATGGGTACAATGTTCTCTCTCTCTTTCTTTCTCCCTCACAGCTCCAAGGTCTAAGGTTTAGTCTTGCTCTATGGTTACTGTGTTTTCTCTCACAGCTCCAGTATCTGAGGTCCAGCCCCATTATATAGTCACATTGTTATCCCTCATAGCTCCAAGGTCTGAGTTTTCCTCCTGCTTTATGGTCACTGTGTTCTCCCTCACAGCTCAGAGGTCTGGGGTTTATTCATATTCTATGGTCTCTGTGTTCTCCTTCATACCTCCAGAGTCTGAGGTTCAGTCCTATTCTGTGGTCTCTGTATTCTCCCTCACAGCTCCAGGGTCTGAGATTTAGTCCTGTTCTGTGGTCTCTGTATTCTTTCTCACAGCTCCATGGTCCAAAGTTCAGTCCCATTCTATGGTCTCTGTATTCTCCCTCACAGCTCCAGGTTCTGTGGTTCAGTCCTGTTCAATGGTCACAGTTTTTTCCCTCACAGCTCCAGGGTCTGAGGTTCAGTCCTGTTCTGTGGTCACTGTATTCTCCTTCACAGCTCCAGGGTCTGAAGTTTAGTCCTGTTCTGTGGTCTCTGTATTCTTTCTCACAGATCCATGGTCCAAAGTTCAGTCCCATTCTAAGGTCTCTGTATTCTCCCTCACAGCTCCAGGGTCTGAGTTTTAGTTCTGTTCTATGGACACTGTGTTCTCCCTCACAGCTCCAGGGTCTGAGGTTCAGTCCTGTTCTATGGTCTCTGTATTCTCCCTCACAGCTCCAGGGTCTGAGTTTTAGTCTTGTTCTATGAACACTGTGTTCTCCCCTCAACTCCAGGGTCTGAGGTTTAGTCCTGTTCTGTGGTCTCTGTATTCTTTCTCACAGCTCCATGGTCCAAAGTTCAGTCCCATTCTATGGTCTCTGTGTTCTCCCTCACAGCTTCATGGTCTGAAGTTCAGTCCTGTTCTATGGTCACAGTTTTTTTCTCTAACAGCTCCAGGGTCTGAGTTTTAGTCCTGTTCTATGGTCACTGTGTTCTTCCTTACAGCTCCACGGTCTGAGGTTTAGTATATGTTCACTGTGTTCACCCTCACAACTCCAGGGTCTGGGGGTAGTCTTGTTCTATGGTCACTGTGTTTTCTTTCACAGCTCCAGTGTTTGGGGTTCAGTCCCATTATATAGTCCCCTCACAGCTCCAAGGTCTGAGTTTTAGTCCTGTTCTATGGTCACTGTGTTCTCCCTCACAGCTCAGGGGTTTGGGGTGGTTTATTCATATTCTATGGTCTCTGTGTTCTCCTTCATACGTCCAGAGTCTGAGGTTCAGTCCTGCTCTGTGGTCTCCATATTCTTTCTCACATCTCTGTGGTCTGAAGTTCAGTCCCGTTCTATGGTCTCTGTATTCTCCCTCACAGCTCCAGGGTCTGAGGTTCAGTCCTGTTCTATGGTCACAGCGTTTTACTTCACAGCTCCAGGGTCTGACTTTTAGTCCTGTTCTATGGTCACTGTGTTCTTTACAGCTGCAGGGTCTAAGGTTTAGTCTATGGTTACTGTGTAAACCCTCACAGCTCCAGGGTCTGAGGTTTAGTCCTGTTCTATGGTTTCTGTAGTCTTTCACGCAGCTCCTGGGTCTGAGGTTCAGTCCTGTTCTATGGTCTCTGTGTTCTCCCTCGCAGTTTGTGGGCATACCTCTCAAACTCTTAAAGCAAGAAATCTGGATAAAGTCTGAAATAATGGGGGGCAAAGATCCAAAAAGAGGGACAGATTTTAAATAAGTCTAAAAAAAACTCCAGCTATACTCTGTGGCATATCGTCTACTCAGAGGTGATCTCTGCTTAACATACAAGGCCATGTCAAACCCTGAGCTGTTGGACATGCTCTACTTAAGGAAATCCCAATCCCTCAGAGCCACATGCTCCAGGGATCTAAACCTTGTCATCACAATGAACAAAACATGCTGGAGGGATAGGTTCCTGACTCAGACTCCCCATACTCTGGAATAGACTGCCCATAGATATCAAGCAGAGCACCTCCTTGGCCCTCTTCAAAAAGAACATTGACGATTGGATAGGAAATTGGAAATTCACCCCGGGGATCACGTCAGTCACCCTGCTAGACAGGGGCCCAGGGAAGTAAATATTGTGGGAAAAAATATCCAGGGAATTGTTATGACTAGGCTTGTATAGGCCCTAGGGCTGATAGCCTAGTACCAACCTATGAACCTATGTAATAAACTTAGAACATTGCTAGAATAACAGGTTTTGTGTTAACATGCATTTTTGAAGAATATAAAGTATGAAACTCAGTCATTATTTAGTGACCAGTCCTCGGTGATTTTTCTAGAAAACCACAACTTTTATAAGGAACAGACCAAAAATATCAGGCAAAAATTTGGACACTCTGTAAAAGTCTGGACAGTTGAGAGGTATGTTCCTGGGTCAGAGGTTCAGTCCTATTCTATGCTCACTGTCACTGTGAAGTTGATATGTTAGCCTTGTATCTGTGCCAATTTTCTCATTCCGGATCTCACCTACCTTCCAGGAGAAAACTGTCTGACTCACTGATCTAAACTGTCCCATATATATCATATTTAGCTTTACCCTTGTGGCCTGGGTTGTGACTGAAAAGGGTCAGAATAAACTGGCTCACTTATCCAATTAACAAGTGAATAATTAAAAACAAAAAAACTGATTTTTTGTGTGTGTGTGTGTGTGTGTGTGTGTGTGTGTGTGTGTGTGTGTGTGTGTGTGTGTTGTTACATTATTACTATTACTGCTATCATCATCATCATTATTATATATGATCAACATTCTATTTTGCTACATTTTTTCTAGTCCAGCTTTTAGCACACAAACTTCCCTTTTGTTCTCAAGTGCATTTGGTCTCTGATTTTAGTATTTTGTATATTTTCTCGAGACAGCGGTCATTTTGCATATCTTTTATTCTATTTAAAGTTGTAGTTTGTTATATGTGCCTTTAATTTGCCATTGCAAACCCATGTTTCTTATTTCCTATTTGGGCTCAGTGTGTTGCATTAACTGTTTTCACCTCTCTCAGTTCAGTGCTTCTCTCCTGACTTCTTTTGACAGTCATGCTTGACTCTTACAGGTCTTCTTCTCCCACCCAATACAGCCATCTCTTGGCTGAACATCTTTATCTATTCTTGCCTTCTTACCATCGTTCTCATACCCTCATCAAATCATCTACTCCTTTCCTGTATGTGTGACTGAACCACCATAATCTGTTCTCCTTGACCATCTCTGTAGTTGGGGTAACTTTAGCTTCTGCCTTGATGTCCTCATTTCCTTATCTGTATGCATCCTACCACCAGTCTCATGCACTTCATCTCCTTTACTTCAACTGCTCTGCCTTCATTGGTCAGTTTTCTGTTGCACCACTGTACTGTACATGTGTTTTCAACTCAAGGATGGAAAGTACTAGGTTCAGACCCTACCTTACCATTTGAACTTGGGGTTATGCAAACAGATTGCATACAAAACAGTTACCAAAGAGAGAACATGCAAACTCTGCACCTGCAGTAACCAGAGGTCAGGATCAAATCCCTTACATGCTGTCTGTGAGGTATAGGCTTCAGCCAATATGTTAAGTATATGTCAGTTATTAGTGTATTGTCCTTAACTGCTTTACACACAGACACCCACATCCACACATACACACACACACACACACACACACACACACACACACACACACACACACACACACACACACACACACACACACACACACACACACACACTGTGTGTGAAAGCATACATTTCTTTTCTTTATATGGCCTGTGAAAGCATACATTTCTTTTCTTTATATGGCCAGATAAGCCTCTAACAGGTAGTCAGCATTTCTTGCCTTCTTTATTATACTGTACATCACTGCATTTTCACTGCAGTTATTTTATGTTTACAATGTTTGTATGTTGAAGCTTTTGTGTTGTAGTCTGTGCTTCCTTTAAAAGTACAGTAACAGTTTAATTCTCTTTATACACTTTATAGTAACGTTGTATTTAAACATTGTCATTAGTAAGCCACTGCGTCCAGCCAGTGAACCTTAATGTGAATATATTTATTTTTATAAAAGTCTTTGTTACCCTCCAGATTCATTGAAATATGTAAGGCTTTATGTTTATTGCCATTCACCAGAGCAGAATCCAATCCTACTTTCAACTTGCATTTGTATAATTAACTGACTAAACCAGACTACAACTTATGAGCATTAGCAGTATGAATCATAAAAGTCATAGATTGCCTGCTCCTCTGTAGGTGGTTGAATTTTTATTTAGTACCAGTACCCCATAGCAACATGTTTCACTGTATATTTTTAACGAGACTCTTTAAAAGTCTGTACCCTTTTGTTTTTCTTCACAATATTTCCTTTCTCTCACTAGTGGCTTACTAATGCCTCAATAAAAACAGAAAATGATTGACTTTAACAATTGGCTTAGTTTATGGTGTCATTCCAGGGGGATCCAGTACTTGACAGCCTGGGATGATATGATTGACAGACCATGATGCTTTGCTAGAAATGGTTTGCATCTGTCTCACTTGGGCTTCAGGCTTCCGGCAAAAGCCCTTGCCTCCCCCATAGTGCCTTTTTTAGGAAAAGTCATGAGGTCGATACCACCAATGTAAAAATTTCAAGAAAATGCAAATTAAGCATCATTCTGCTAAATGCTAGCAGTCTAAACATGAAACTGCACTCATTGCAAGCATTCTTAACCCTGGAAGATGCTGACATTTGTGCAGTCACAGAAACCTGGTTCAAAGCTGCGGAGAGCACCCCAGCCTTACCTGGTTACTCATCCTATCATACATACATACCCCAAACTGTGGGCAGCAAAGCCAAAGGAGGTGGAGTTTCAATATATATATTAAAGACACACACACACACACACACACACACACACACACACACACACACACACACACACACACACACACACACACACACACACACACACACACACACCTCCAGTCTGGTCAAACAGTATGGTGCACAAGAGAGACTCCAGGTGCAGTTAACTCATTCATGCCAATGGAGCTCAGGAAGTTTGTACTGTAACTTCCAATGGGCGGATCCTAAGCCTTTTGACAGAATCAAATTATATCCTCATATTTCAAACAAATGTTCATATCTCTGGAACCTTAGGTGTTATGAAAGAAGTACAAATGGCAAACTCTTCAGCACAAACTATTTTTATAATGGTAGTATTCTTTAGGTTCTAGGTCTTAAACTGAATTGTATAAGTCACAGTAAACACAGTAACTATTAATGTATAATGTTTTGTAAACAACTTACAACATCACAGCAACCACTCAAGTTACAGACATACTGTCAGCAACATTTTATTCATCTAACTGAGAGCTTTCATATGAAGTTAAAGATTTCTGTCTGTGTTACTTGGTTGTTGAGATATTTAGAAAAATATGAAAAATATATCTATATAAATTAATATCATAAAAATAACAGTTAATATTTATTTACCTGCACTAGACAGAGGTCAAATATTAATGCATTTGAGTTTGCCATTGTATAAGCTTTACAATGAAATCTTTTAAAACCTTGTAAATAGCATGGTTTAGGAATTATTGATGCAAATATGACCAAGCAATATTTGACAGCCTAGAGATGTTAGTCGGAGTTAACTACAGATGCATCTGGAGGCGTCACTCGGATGTAATGAGTTAACCATTGACAAGACCCCTATTCAAATCATAGCTAGCTACAGGCCCCAAAATTTAACTCAAGATGCCCACTCCACCTATCTGGACCTCTTAAAATCTACCAATATTTATCCCTTTACCCTGATTCTGGACTACTTTAATTACTCAACCATAGACTGGAAAAACTACTCATGCCAGAACACAAATCCCCAGAGATTCCTCAACTTTATCAATGCAAATGCCTTGGAACAGCTAGTTGATACCACCACAAGAGGTGATAATATCTTGGAAATGGTATTAACCTACATGAGTAACAGCTGCAGCTTCCATACAGTATCATCTTCCCTAGTAAGATCCAACTATACAATAGTCACTTTTGAAGTCACCATCTCCCCTTACCCCCTCTAGCTTGAGTCAAAACAAAAAAATCACCAAAGCTGATTAAAATCTCCTGAGGGATTGTATAAACAGCTTCACAGCCACCTCCCCCTCTGTAGGAACTTGCACCAATGTCCAAATCTCCACCAAAGTACTATACAAGCATTTATATAGATACATGGAATCAGGAATACCTGACAGGATAAAATCATCCTCCGCAAGGAAGAGTAAATCTGTCTGGTGGACATCTGCAATAAATAAACTATATAACAAAAGGGAAAAAAATTGCTGTCCAGGACCAAGAAGGAGCAGGTGCCCAATTGGAAGCAATCTCTCCTTAGCCTGAACATGCAAATAAGAGCACTAGTGAAATCCTCTAAAGCCAACTTTGAGTCCCAATTGGCCACATCTACTAGAGACAATCATAAAGCTTTCTTCACATATGTCCGCAGTCTCAAAGGAAGCACCCAGATCTGTTCAGAACTGGTGCTCAAGGACACTATATATACAAATGCTGTAGATATAGCCAATCTACTGGCTGACAGATTCAGCGAAAACTTCACCTCTCTGCCCCCCCCCCCCCAATCAGTAAATCGGGACATCCCTAGTACCTGCCCCCAGCACCTTATCTATAGGGAACAGGTCATCACTGCCCTCTCAAAGTAAAAAAATACAGCCTACATGGGACCCAATAACATCCCAGGCTGCATTTTACATGAACTCAGGCATTAACTTGCAGCACCATTAGGCACACTATTCAACAAAAGCCTAAGTACCGTCTTCGTCTGAGTCGAGTGAAGGACAGCCACTGTCATCCCTTTACACAAAGGTGGGAGTGTCCACCGGATCCGGGAAACTATTGACCCATCAGCCTAACTAGCATGATCTGCAAGGCCATGGAATGGATTATCATGGACCTCATTAACAGGGACATTGGCAACCTCCAAACACTTGACCTCACACAGTTTGGCTTTGTCATGGGGAGGTCATGTCTGTTAAATCTGCTTGTCTTCTTTAAGACAGTCACCAAAGCCATGGATGAGGGGAAGAACGTGCACACTGTCTACCTTGACCTGGCTAAAGCCTTTGACACTATTCCCCACTTGGGCATAATAGATAAATTCTCTCAACTAGGCATCAATCCATATTTTACCAGATGGGTAGCAAACCGGCTCACTTATAGAACCCACCTAATCAAAATAGGGAAAGCCACCTCAAGCAGTAGACCTGTAATGAGCAGTGTACCCCAGGGGTCTGTCCTAGGGCCTCTGTTATTTGGGATATGCTTCTCTGAGGAACAGGCCAAAATCAGTGGGCTATGGCTGACCAAGTTTGCAGATGACTGCAAGCTGGGTGTGGTCATCAATTCCCCAAGTGATGTGGATGTCCTCCAAGAGGGTCTCACCCAAACAAATGACTAGTGCCAGAAACATGGCCTCAAGCTGAATGCCAAAAAATGCATTATCATCCCCTTTGGGGAGAGTGACATTCCCACATATTATCACATTAATAACATGTCCTAAGTAAGCAATCAGTGGTGAGGGATTTGGGCACCAAGTTGATAACAACCTGACTTTTGACCACCATGTTGCTTCTGTTGTACGAAAAGCTTTCTACATTGCCTACCTCGTAAGTATGGATATCTCATCTGGGGACAAGGAAGTCATAACATCACTGTATTCTTCCCTTATAAGGCCAGTTATTGAGTAAAATGCCCCCTTCGTCATGTACCTGGCAAAGCACATGCAGCAGCAGCTGGATAGACCACAGAGGTTACTTACCAGGAGAATCCAGGGCATCAAACATCTACCCTACACAGATAGGCTAAAAGCCCTGTCCCTCTACTCAGTTCCATACAGACTCCTCAGAAATTACTTCTGTCTGGCATACAAAGCAATCTCAGAACCCACCTTGATGGGACTGCAGTTCAGGCTCCACCCAAGTAACCCATATGTGCGACCTCAACCTGGTCTGTGATATCAATAGAAGTTGTTGGCGGGACAGATTTGTGTCCCAGAGACTCCCCCATCTGTAGAATATGTACTCTGTCTCTCTCCATGTCACACAGAGTACCTCATTATCCCTTTTTAAGTGCAACCTGGATAAATGGATGGAAAACAGAAAATACACCCCCTTGGCTAGATTTATAAGGGCCTCAGGGCCAATAGCCTTGTAACTTCCTATGATCCCATGATCCTATGTCACAATTAGAATCAAAGGTGAAGATCATAGCCTTCCTTACAAGAAACTAAAACTGCCAAACAAACTAGTGAAACCGAAAACCCCGGAGGAAGCAGTCTGCAGATTGTAATCCAATAATTCAATAAGTGAATGTAGTCACTGTAGTAAATATGTTGTAAGCACTTTTATTTCACAAGAACTTTCGGAAGGCTTAATATCCGACCTTCTTCAGACAAAACAGTAAATGACAAGGAAAAGTTCATTTAAATACTTATTAACCTTGTTAATGACCTCGTAATTGAGGACCCACCTTCAATTAAAAACTTTCTATACTTTTAAATACAAAACATTCAAAATGTTCCTAAAAAAACGAATAAAAACATGTTTTTTAAAAATATATTATATGATAATTTAAACACTTGATTATCTAATAATATCCCATTAAAAACCAACATTTAAACCACCACTGTTGCGCATAGTACTGGTTGTGTGCACAAATGTGCCAATCTTAAAATAGTGTAAATCCTCAGTCCTTGTGGAAAGTGCAAGTGCAAGGTTACCTACCATGAATAATGTAAAGCAACCTTCCCACCCTGGGGCTAAGCAAAGGTCTAATGTGATCCCGTAGTGTAACAGTCTACCCCAAAAGATAATGTCCTCCATCCATCTAAAAAAGCAAAAACCAGTAGTGGTTTAAATGTTGGTTTTTAATGGGATATTATTAGATAATCAAGTGTTTAAATTATCATATAATATATTTTTAAAAAACATGTTTTTATTCGTTTTTTTAGGAACATTTTGAATGTTTTGTATTTAAAAGTATAGAAAGTTTTTAATTGAAGGTGGGTCCTCAATTACGAGGTCATTAACAAGGTTAATAAGTATTTAAATGAACTTTTCCTTGTCATTTACTGTTTTGTCTGAAGAAGGTCGGATATTAAGCCTTCCGAAAGCTCTTGTGAAATAAAAGTGCTCACAACATACTTACTACAGTGACTACATTCACTTATTGAATTATTGGATTACAATCTGCAGACTGCTTCCTCCGGGGTTTTCGGTTTCACTTCCTTACAAGAAAGACTGATTTTGATTTTTTTTCTGGACTTGTGTAAATCCAGAAGCCTACATTTACCTTTCCTGTCAGGTGAAACAAAATGTCTTGCATTACTATACATTTAAATAATAATTTGTCCATGTAAAAACCAAACTAATTACATACAACTACATTAAGTCTTACACTCAACTTTTTTCCTTCTCTGCTCTTTCTCCTATTCCATATCCCTATCAAAAGCTATATCCACATAACATATACCTCTTCTCTCAAACTGATACTGTGCCTAATACTTTGATACCCCATTACTTCTATAACATCCACTTCCAAAACTCTTCTTTATATGCTTAATCTGTAGCATATCTGCTATCACCCATTATCTTTTCTCATAAAATATCTGTAATCTACTGTAGTCTACTCTTTATACCCAAAACAACTTTCACTTTTCTTTTTGATCATCCCTTCGACATGTAAATATCTAAATATGTTTATAGGTAAATAAAGACAAACAACAGCAATTAAATAATCTTGACAAATGCATAACAAGGGCAAAGCGTACTTCTCAGATAGTTGTAGGCTTATGTACCACTTGATTTTCATTCATGACTAGTTCTGATTCTCTACTAATTACTTTTTTTAAAAACAATTTTTTATTGAATTTTTAACAATACAAAATTCACACTCAGAAATATATTAAGGAAACTGTGTATGAGAAGAAAAAGAAAAAAAAAATATATGAATAAGTATAACAACAACTAAAGTATTTACATCGGTGTCTACTAAACAAATAAATCATTCACTAAAAAAAAATTACACAATTAAGAATACCCTCAGGTATTACATACATTGCCTTCTAGTAAAGTTTTTAAATTCAACCACAGATTACAAGAATAAGATGTTCAGGTAGTTCTAGATTTAATAGTCAGCATTTCTAATTGACATAGTTCAACAAGAACATTCTTAAATTCAGTAAATGAAGGAGAAGATCCAGATTTCCAATTTTTGGTTATGATTTTTCTAGCTACTGTCAGGATAGACCATAAGAAAGGATATTTAATTCTTCTAACACATTCAGGAATCGGAATATTAAATAATATCAGAGATTAAGATAAAACAAATTTATCAGAGAACAAAATTTTAAGAAAATTATTAACATTATTCCAATATTGTTCCAATGCTTTACAATCATAGAGCATATGTGACCAATCTGCTTTGGTCAGTAATTTACATTTCCAACACAAAATATTTTCTTTTCTAATCAATTCTCATTTATGGGGTGTATAAAATACTCTGAGAAATTTCCATGAATATAATCTCCATTTAAGTGAGGAAGTAGTTTGCTTGGATGACTCCAAAATTATTTTCTTATCATCAGAAGGTGGGTTATTAGTTATGGTAAAGTAATTCCAGTAGTTATCTGTGTGAAAAATAGAAAGGCTGCCAGACCAGCTAGATAGAAATTTGTAGATAATTCTGTGTCATTGTAAATATTAATAAAATCCACAGGCTGTTCCACAAGTGTAAAGAAAACTATGTTAAATGTAACCGCAGTGCACTCTGCTGGAAGAAAGCTGATAAAGTAAAGCATTTTATGGCTGTTTGATCTCAAAGCTTGGAGACAGAATGTCTGGACTAAGGAATTCCTTCTATTGTTTTGAGACCAGAATTAATTGCTAGATTTTACATGTATAATGTCTTTTATTGCTGTGGTTTGCTGGTCAGGTACAAGAACAAGGAACTGTAAAAACATTGAGTTTCTGTTAGCCTGAGAAAGTAAATCAGAAGTGTCAAGAATGATGAAATCTAAAATGAGTCAGCAGTGATGTATTATCAATTTAAGACTTTCTCAGAGAGAGAGAGAATCAGAGCATTTTGGATTTTGTTTGAAGAACATCCACTAACCAGTACCCTGCCTTTGTTCTGCATGTAAGTAGGATCTTAGACTTTCATGTCTCTCTTAGAAATAGATAGAAAATAATAAGTTTAGTCTAGCTGTTTCCTATATTTATGTCAAACTATTCTACAGTATTATTTTAAACATTTTTCTGTGATCTCTGAACTCTTGACTAGCACTGTGTTGAATTGAGGAGATTTGTCTTGTGTTTTTATTATTTATTATTAAATATTTTTTTAAACCTTTCAACTGTGGCTGTTTTGTGTGGAGATAATTCAAGCTCTAGAGATCATTGCATGTATATAGTGATACTGTACAAAGCCATTCCAATAAGCCTTAAAAGTTCTGGTCACACATTAATTGGATACTAATATTGCACAGCACAATTAGACACCCTTTGTGAAGGGCCTTATTGGTAGCTGATAAATAGGGGTTTTGGTGCCAGTGAATTACTACCTTCTAGCCGGGAGAGAAGGGGCACAGCTAGTGAACCTGTGCCAGCCTTCCCCAGGGGTGTCTGTGTGGTTGTATATAAATCATATCTCAAAGTGGGTATGTGTGTGTGAGTGTATCAGCTACTTGGGTGGGGACATGAAGCACTGGTTGGACAGAGGGAGTGCTGGGAGGACTTGTCTTGGAACCCTGGCTAAGGACTCCATTCTATAGCTGTGCCAGTGGGGAGTCTTATTGGACATCTGAAGAGAAAGGGAGAAACCAGCCCCAGACTGACTGTGATCTCTGTGAGAATCCTAAGGGAAATTATACTTTACTGTGCATATATTTGTTATCACTCCCAATGTGGATGCCCCTCACTGGTGCTAGTCGGGAGGATTGAGACTCCTTGATTACTGGGTCAGTGCACGGGCGTCACAATCTGGTATACTTTTTGTTTCTTTGTTGATTATTCTATAGATTCTTGAAATTTTGCACTTAAAGTGTCTTTATGAGTAAGTATGGATAAAAATTAGTTTGGGTAGTGGTGTTCTTGAATTTGATGGTATATAATTGATTTTTATCTGCTATGAATTGTCTATATGTTTGAAGCTGTAACCATAAGTTTTTATTTAGATCATATTTTATTTTAGATGTTCTAAGGAGATTAATTTATCTTCTTCCAAAAATTGGTACCAGAAAATAAATGTTTTGTCTTTAAGTATATTAGTGTCAGAAAAATTAAAGGTTGAGATAAGATCCCTTGTGTAGGCAATAGAGGACATTATGAAGTTCCAATATTTGTATTTAAAAATTTTAAATATAAAATTTCGAAGTCTTTTGATAGAATTGTCATGTAGTATGGGCAATTGTTTGGGAATTTACTTAATGTAAAGTAATTTTTTAAAATCCAGATAAATGGATTGTTCAGAATTAAGAGTTTATTAGAGTTAATCTTTTCATAAGTGTTAAAGCAAAGAGCCTCTTGAAATGTTTTTCTGTCTAGCTGAGTAATGTTCATTAATTAATAGAGAAAAGGTCTTAACCACAGATAAAATAGAATATGATTCCATATCCGGCAACCCTATTCCTCCCAAAGACCAGTCTCTCATATGATGCATAAAAGCTACTCTAGGTTTATTTGGATCCCATAAAAAACTTCAAGATCATCCTGTTAAATGAAGTGCATTGTATAATATAGAGAATCTTGGGCAGTATGATCATTTTAATAATCGAAAGTTTTTCGCCCATTGTAAATAGAAGTTGGTTCCATTTAGTTATTAAATTTCTTATAGAGGAAATACAGTTATTATAATTTAATCTTATTATATTATTTATATTATTAGTTAGTATAATTCCTAAGTAAGTTAGAGAATTTATTTTAACCAAATAATTAATACATTTCTGATCCCAAAATTTAGTGTCTGAGTTTATGGAAATTATTTTCTTTTATTGTCGTTAAAATTAGTCCAGGAGTCTTTTGAAAATGTTCCATGATCTCAAAGATATTTTGTAAAGTTTCATTTGTTCCATTGACAGTAAGGAGGATGTCATCTGCAAACATTTGTACCTTAGATGATACTTTAGAATTCAAATTAAATCCCTTTATGCTGGAGTTCATCCTTATACAGTTGGATAAAGGTTACATGATAAGGGTAAAAAGTAAGGCAGATATGGGGCATCCTTGTTTAGTTCCTCTGTTTATCAGTATGCTTTGAGATATATAAGAACCAATCTTTATATATGCTTGACTTCCTTTATAAGTTGTATGAATTTATTAGAAAATTTAAATATTTCTAATGTATAGAAGAGGTAGTCCCAGGCTACTGAATCAAAAGGACAATTTATGTCCAAACGTAAAAGAGTTAAGTTATTCTTTGAGTTAAAAGCATGATTTATGACTGTCGGCACTCTCCTAATACTATCATATGTGTTTCTATTCAGTATAAATCCTGTTTGATCTTCATTAATTAGACATGGATTATTTTTTAAATCTATTTGCATAAATAGACATGAATATTTTGCAGTCTACATTCAACAGAGAGATTGGTCTATATAAGGAACATTTGGAAGGATTAATTCAATCTTAACATTGCGAAAAAACTTGATGTAGTAAGGTCAAAGCTTCTTTAGGTATTATTTTATAAATTTCAGGAATAATTTCATCATTACCTGGAGCCTTATTTTGTTTTAAGATTTTAATTGGGTATTTGATTTCTGAGAATGAGATTGGTTTATCTACAGCATTTATCTGTAGTTCTGTTAGTTTATTTGTGCTGTATTTTTTAATAAAAGATTTTACCTGTTCTTTTGGGTCTAATGTAATAGGACACTGATTTATTTTGTTGAAGTATTCTTTGAATTCAATTAAAATATCTCCTAGTTCAGTTACTTTCTTCTTTTTATCCAAGTAAATCTCTTTGATATGGTAAAACTTACTAAATCTCTTGGTCTTTATAGTCAGATTTTTTAGTGCCTTGGGATTGGTAGAAAACTTTATGAATTTAAATCTCTCTAAACTAATCTTTGTTTTATTATTCAACATTTCTAAATATTTACTGTTTAACATATTAATTTCCTCAGTCTTATTAGTTTTATTTATTTGGTTATGTAATTTTAGCTTATCAATTTTCTCTTGAAGGGTTTTTAATTCCTTGACCAACTGTTTTTTTATTGATATACCAACTAGTTATTTTCCTATAAAGATATGCTTTTAAGGCATCCCATACATATATGTCTGATATGTATTCAGTATTATTAAAAGATATTAAAAGTTTTGTTTCAGATATAAGGACATTTTTTTTAAATCGGATAAAGTGGTTAAATAGGCTGGAATCCTTTTGATTTGAGAACGGTGGGTTGGACTGATTAATAGTTCAAAAATATTGCATTATGATCCGATAATGGACACAAATGTACTTTAACTTTACTTAGATTATTAATTAACAAATTAGAGATATATACCCTATCAATTTTAGAATATGTACCATGTCTATTAGAGAAATGCATGTAAAAAAGAGAATCAGGATCAGCAAAATCAGTGATGTCCCTAATATGATATGCATCAGCAAATTCAATTAGATCTTTGCTGATTAAGGATATTCTTCTTTTGTTAAAAGCAGTTGAGTCTTTTTCATTGACTATACAGTTAAAGTCTCCTGCTAAGATAATAATTCCTTTAGATAGTTATACTATTTGGTTTAAGTGTTGTCTAACTGTCTGAATACTAATCCCAGGGATCCAGTATATGTTGAATAAAGTATATATTTTCCTATTAATTTCCAGTGTAACAGTACAGAACATGCCTTTATCATCATTATAAATAACTATTATTTTAGTATAAGGTAAAACATTGTTTCACAATATTGTGACACCCCTTTTTACTGATGATGATGAGAATTGGATAATACTGAATATTTTTTATTATTAAGTCTATTTATGTCATCATTTAAGAGATGTGTTTCTTGCAAAAATACAACATTGTGATTAAAGAGTTTCAGGCATTTATATAAACTTCCCCTCTTGCAATTATTATTTAACCCATTAATGTTGATTGATAGACATTTTAATAGTGACATGAGTAATAATGTTTTGGATTTACTTGGGTGAAAAATATTAATATATTGATTTTTATGAACAACTGATGTTATACCAATACATTTTATAGATTCTGTGGTCTAGAGAACATGAAATAAAAACTTTTATCAATATAGACACCAAATATAAACCAAATTTAACTATGTACAAAGATAAGAAAATTCTGTAAATCCCTATCCCTTTCATGGAGTTCAAAGAGACTCCCAACCCAAACAGGAAACCTGTTTAGGTTAACCACCCAACTACCAACAACAGGTGAATCCCCCCACCACTATTTAAAATTATAAAAATTTTCATTTTAAAATAGGACATTTAGATTACAATAAATTATATTAATAACTATGGATTTATTGTCAGATTATATGAAAAACAACAGATGATAACAATGTCAAATAATGTTACTAAATAGAGATCAAATAGGGTTGCCATCTTTTCAAATGTCCATAGTGGGATATTTCTTGTAGAAACATGAAAAATTTAAAGGACAAGCATACCTACAGCCAATGCAAAGAACAGACCCTCACCCCTTTACCAAAACAAAAACTCATTCTTACAGCATGAGTTGCTATATAGGTGTTCCAGACATAAAAAAAGCCATTCCATAGGATAATAGGATCATAGGACATTACTAGGCTATTGGTCCTGAGGCCCTTATAAGCCTAACCAAGAGTTTAACCCATGCATTGACAAATCAGCATCCAATGCCCCTGTCCAGCAGGGACATGGGTGGAATCCCAGGGATGTATTTTCTATTACCCATCCAGTCATCCAGATTGCGCTTAAAAAGGGGTAAAGATGTACTCTGCTTGACATGGAGAGAAAGTCTATTCCATAGATGGGGGAGTCTCTGGGACACAAATCTGTCTGGCCACAAGTCCTATTGATGTCGCAGATGAGGTTGAGGCTGCATGTGTGGGTTACTTGAGTGGAGCTTGACTTGTGGATATGCAGTAGTTCCATCAAGGCGGGGTCCAAGATCGTCTTGTATGCCAGACAGAGGTCACCTCTGTGGAGTCTGTATGAAACAGAGTAGAGGGCTAGGGCTTTTAGCCTGTGTATGGTAGATTTTTGGGGCCCTGGATTCTCCTGGTGAGGAACCTCTGTGGTCTCTCCAGCTGCTGCATGTGCTTGAGGTACATGCCGAATGGGGTATTGTACTCAAAGGGCCTTATATGGGAAGAATACAGGGATGTTATGACCTCTTTGTCCCTGGATGAGATACCCTTACTTATGAGGTGGGCCATGTAGAAAGCTTTCCGTACAATGGAAGTAACATGGCGGTCAAAAGTCAGGCTGCTCTCAATCTGGGTACCCAAATCCCTCACGACTGACTGCATGCTTAGAACATTGTTATTAATGTGATAATTTGTGGGGACATCTCTCTCCCCAAAGGGGATGATGATGCATTTTTTTGTATTCTGCTTGAGGCCATGTTTCTGGCACCAGACATTTGTTTGGGTGAGACCCTCTTGATGACAGCTCCCAACTTGCAGTCATCTGCAAACTTGGTCAGCCATAGCCCACTGGTTTTGGCCTGTACCTCAGAAAAGTATATCCCAAATAACAGAGGCCCCAAGATTGAACCCTGGGGTACACCACTCGATATGGGTCTACTGCTTGAGGTGGCTTCCCCTATTTTGACTAGGTGGGTAATATCAGTGAGCCAGTTAGCTACCCATCTGGTAACACATGGATTGATGCCTAGTTGAGAGAGTTTATCTAGTATGCCCGAGTGGGAAATAGTGTTGAAAGCTTTGGCCAGGTCAAAGTAGGCGGTGTGCAGTATCTTCGCCTCATCCATGGCTTTGGTGACTGTCTCAAAAGCATCAACCAAATTTAAGAGACATGACCTTCCCTTGATGAAGCCAAACTGTGTGGGACTGAGTGTTTGAAGGTTGCCAATGTCCTTGTTAATGAGGTCCATGATCTGTTCCATGGCCTTGCAGATCAGGCCAGTTAGGCTGATGGGTCTATAATTTCACAGATTAGTGGACACTCCACCTTTGTGTAAAGGGATGTCAGTGGCTGTCCTCCACTCGACTGGGTCAAAACCGGTACACAGGCTTTGGTTGAATAGGGTGCCTAATTGTGCTGCAAGTTCCTGCCTGAGTTCATGCAGGATGCAGCCTGGGATGTTATCAGGTCCCATGGAGGCTGTATTTTTTTGACTTTGAGAGAGCAGTGATGACCTGATACCTAGATATAAGGGGAAGGGGGAGTTTATTTATTGCAGATGTCCAAAAGACAGGTTTACTCTTCCTTGCAGAGGATGATTTAGTCCTGTCAGGTATTCCTGATTCCATGCATCTATATAAATGTTCGTATAGTAATTTGGTATAGTTTTGGATACTGGTGCCAGTTCCTAGAGAGGGGGAGAAGGCTGTGAATCTGTTTATACCATCCCTCAGGAGGCTGTAATCAGCTTTGGAGAAGTTTTTTGATTGACCCTAGCTAGAGGGGGGCCGGGGGAGATGGTTACTTTGAATGTGACCGCTTTATGCTTGGATCTTACAAGGGAGGATAATACTGCAGGGATGCTGCAGTGGATACTCATGTTGGCTAATACCAAGTCCAAGATATTATCACTTCTTGTGGGGGTATCTACTAGCTGTTCCAAAGCATTTGCATTGACAAAATCAAGGAATCTCTGGGCATTTGTGTTCTGGCAAGTGTAGTTCTTCCAGTCTATGTTTGGGTAATTAAAGTCACCCAGTATCAGGGTAAAGGGTTGAATCTTGATAGATTCGAAGAGGTTTTAGTCTCCTTTTATAGTAGGTATACATTTGTATGTTACATTGAACTACTGGCTTATAGAGTGAAGTTTTATTTGCAGGTCTTTTAAATACGTTCTACTAAAGTGACAAGTAATTTGAAGACCTGCAAATAAAATGAATAAAAGGAAAAAAATAGAAAGTTAAACATATTCAAACAGTTTTACCACCTGGTAGTTATTTCAATAAAACATGAAGTCCAGAGACCCAGAAATGCAAAATACTGTACAGTCCATTTCCCATCCTTTGATGCATGAAGCAGCACAGTCCAAAGACAAAATCTTTTCAATGAGATCTAGTTGTTTTATTAGTTCAGAAAGTGAAGACGAAATGTGACAAGAAAAAAAGGAAATAAACACATTTGCTAAATTAAGACAGTTATTTATCCTTCAGCTTCTTCTTTTTTTCGGCTGATTTCCAACTGGTATTCTCTGCAATTCTTTTGTATAGCCGCAGTGGTACAGCGGCAACATTGTTGCCTCACAGCAAGAGGTTCTCCTGTTCGATTCTTGGCTGGAGTGCTTTCTGTGTGGAGTCTGCATGTCCTTCCCACGGTCGAGTGGCATCCAAAAGACATGCGTGAATGGGTGTGCCTTCACTGGAGGTTGGGCATCGGGCTGGCAACTCGGCACCATAAAAATCGACTGCCAATCATTAGCAGACCGAAGTTCCGCTGTGGCGACCCCTAACCAGGAAAAAACGAAAAGACAACATTCTCTGCAAATTTTTTTCAGGTAGATGTTTGACCATTGCATATCTTCTAATTCATCTAATATTTTATTTGTTTTTACATATGTTACTGCAGAGTCCAAATCTTCAAATATTTTTATGCCTTCAGTGAGAAACAGTTTCAGTCTGGCTAGAAACAAGAGATGCACCTTTATCTGATTTTTCTTTAGTTCTTTGATTAGAGGTTGAAAAGTTTTCTTTTGGAAATAACAGCACTAGAATAATCATTGTCAAAACGTACAATACTTCATTGTCAAAACGTACAATACTTTCTTTTATTTTTATGGGTGATTTGGCCCAAGCAGTTTCTAAAAGTAATTCTTTATGTTGTGAAGACATGAATCTCACGATTACTGATCTAGGTGAGTTTTTTTTAAAAGATGTAACAAGTGATCTATCTGCCCTTTCAATTCCATATGAAAGGGCTTCGGAGAGTTCTAAAGCAGATGATAACCATGAAGTTAAGAAACTCACCATATTGTTGCCTTCTATGTTTTCTGGTAAGCCAAGTATCCCTAGGTTATTTCTTCAAGATCTATTTTCTAGATCCTTTAAGTTGTTTTGGAGTGCTGTATTTTGTTTTAATAAAAATTCAATATTTTCTCCCTCTTGTAGTCTTCCATCTACATCATTAAGAGAATGCTCATTGTCTGAGATCTGAGATTTCTGTAGTTGCAGTTATTTGTGTATTAAATCCATTTGTCTTGAGCACATCTCTTCAAAGACATCTATCTTAGTATCCTTCCTGTCCAGTTTCAATGACATTTCTTGTGTAGTGATTGCCAAGGATAAAATTTCTTTTTTAAGAGAAGTGTCCAGAGGATTAGTCTTAGAATGACTCATCTTCCAGTCTGTGATGATGGGATACGTTATCCAGAGATTTTTGACAGGAAATTTTCAATAAAATTGTATAATTGTTTGAAACAATCCTTGTAAATGTTCCAAGAATTCAAAAAAATAAAGAAATAAAATGAGTAGGATTGTTTAAGAATAATAAATCCTGTCAGAAATAGTCAAAGTGGCAGAGCTAGATAAAACTGCTGCTAGTCAGTGCACATCTTGGCCACACCCCCAGTTCTCTCCTAATTTCTTTTTTTCAAAACAGGTTTATTGTTTTAACATACAAGAGAAATATCATAACAATTTTATACAAGTAATTAAAAATAGATATGATTATAACATTCAACAAAACAACTAAAGTATTTACAAAGACATCCACTACAATCAGATCAATTAATTAAACTAAAATACCATGCTATTGAAATTAGGATTTTTTTAACAAATTTTGTAAATTATCCCATACAATATAATAAGATGTTTTTCTAGTTGTTCTTGACCTAATTGTGTTTATTTCCATATGGCACACTATATTCATAATATTTTTAAATTCATTGAATGAAGGAGATGTATCTGAAATCCAATTTCTGGTTATTATTTTCCTAGCCACTGCTAGAATAGACCATAACAAGGGAAGCTTAACCTTTTTAACACTTTGAGGTACAGGTGTGTTGAATAATATAAGAGATTTAGAAATAATGAAATTATCTGTAAAAAGAGCCTGCAAAAATTCATTAACTGACTTCCAGTATTCTTTCAATTTTATACAGTCATAAAACATATGAGCCCAGTCAGCATTAATTTCTACATTACATCTCTTACATAGATTATCTTTGTTGTTTATTTTATTCATCATCAAAGGTGTATAAAAAGATCTATGTAAAAATGTCCATGTATAAAGTCTCCAGACAATGGAAGACGTAGTTCTATAGGCAGATTCCAATATATATTGTTTATCTTGTTGATTTGGTGGGTCCCCATTAATAGAAGTGAAATAATTCCAGTATGTATCTACACTGTAAAAAGTTTCTTATCTGATAATTTTATGTATGTATGAAAGTTTACCTTTATCAGAAACTTTATGTTGTAAATTTAATATCAAGTAATCAATCAGTGTTGGAATAGATTCTTTAACTGTTATAGACATTAGATCTATTCTATCAATGAGATGTTGTCTAAAGGTCTAAACCTCTAACCAGCAAGTTTCTCTTAGATCAAATTCTTGTTTTAAGAAATCTAGATTTTTAACTTTATTATCAGATATCAACTGATACCAGTACTTTAGATCATTATCTATAGCTAAATGAGTTCCTTCAGAAGTAGATGACAAAAGCATACCCTGAGTATACATTATAGGGAATACAATAAAATTCCATTCCCTATACTTAGGGTGCATGAATATAAAGTTACGATAGTTAATAATAATATTTAATGGGTAACAAACCATATGTTTAGGTGTAATAGGTGAAGTACAGAATTCCTTTAGTAACCATAACATGGAGTTATTTACAATCATATTTTTATGTGTTAAGGAGATTTTCATGAAGTGCATACTAATTAGCTCTTCTCTCCTAATTTCTGACAGCATCTGTACATTGTTTATCGCATACTACTTTGTTTTTCTCTTTTGTTTCTATACCTTTGTATTGTACTAAAGTACTGCATTGCACTATTGTATATCTTGTAGTTTATTGCATAACACTTTGTTTCTCTTTTGTTTCTATACTACTGTATTGTACTATTGTACTATTCTACTATTGTATTATACTGCATTGTAGTATTGCTTAGTCTTGTAGTATATGGAGCTTTTCTCCCCAGGCCTCCACTGAAAATTGTTTACCCACCCAGACAGACTTTCCTGGTAACCAAATGTCAAATAAATAAATCTACAAAATCCCATCCTTCTTTACAGTTCCAGCAGACCACTTTGCTCTAACAATAAGAACTTACTCACCGTCTCCAAGGCCAACAACACTGCAGGAGAATCTTATTTTCCAACTGTATATCTCGCATATGGAACTCCCTTCCTAAATCTATTCTCGCAATCTCATCCAGTAATGACTTTAAGCCATCACTTAAAGCTTATCTAAAAAATAAGTGGCTATGTTCCTATACTAACCCCTCAAGAATGCTCTGATACATCACAGTATACCCCAACCATATCCAACTTCTTCGCTGGTGTTTAATCCTTTTTTCCTACTGATCTGTCTTAACCTTATATCTTGACATAAGTCATACTTTACAAATACTACTAGCTAAGTTCAAAGCCTAGGTTTTGTTGTCAAGATGTAACAAATTTGTATATTCTTATGCATACTACATTTTGTTTACTTTATATTTTATTGATTATTGTAATGCGTGCATTAAAATTTATTGTTACTCATGGAACTTTTCTCCCTGGGCCTCCACTGAAAAAGGACCTGTGTCCAGTCAGACTATCCCAGTAAACAAATGTTAAATAAAATAAATAATAAATAAATTATTTATTCAAAACTACTAATGCAACAGTCCCACCGACACTGACACCCCTAGATAATACACATCATCTAACTTCATGTGCATCTCAGTCAGGAAGGCTGAGGTCTTAGTGGCAGTAAAACACAGTCTGTTAAGCAGAGTGATCATTTTGACAGACAGATATAGGGTTGTCCCCTATAGGGGGAGATGTGAAAAACCATGCTCAAACACTACGTTTCTCAGTTAGGCCAAATTCTCACAATGAATGCTTCAATGGAGTGATACTGTGTCACACATATATTATATATATATATATATATATATATATATATATATATATATAAATATAGAAGTAATATGAAGATATCAAAAACCTCTCTGGATGTCAGTTTACTGTGGCTCAGAGCCGTCATTATAGCCCTTCCAAAATGATGCAATTTTAGAGTCAAAATGGACAATGCCAAAGGTGACACAGAAGTTCGTAGGCTCATCGATCTATACTAGGCTACCAATCACTAGGGCCCTTATAAGCCAAATGTAACCCACAAATTTAATTTATATAGGGGATGAGTTACTGATTTCCTTTGTCCATCAGAGATTTAGGTACCAAACCAGGGGCGAATTTCTGATTGCCCATCCATTGGTCCAAGTTACTCTTAAGTAAGGTTATGGAGGAACTCTGTTTCATGTAGATGGGGAGCCTGTTCTGAAAATGGGAATTCTCTGAGAAAACTGTTTCTCAAACATTTCCTGTTTTTTTTCATAAGCAAAATTTAGGTCTTTTGATCTAGCAATTCTGATGCTGTTTGTTTTGTGGATGCACAAAACGTTAATCAAAACAGGGTCTAGGGATGCCTTGTATGCCAGGAAAAGATCACCTCTCAGAAGTCTGTATGATACCTAGTAAAGAGACATGGCTTTGAAGTGATGAGCAGAAGACATTGGCCTTTACTCCCTGCAGTCATTTTGTAAGGAATCTTTGCAGACATTCCAGTTATTGCATGTGTCTGGTCAGGTACATACTGAAGGGGGCATAATACTCTAATAATATAATAATATTATAACTCTAATAATATGTCTGATGTGGGCTGCGTACAGTGGTATGATGACCTGTCTGGATCTAGATGCCATGTCCTTACTTATAAGTTGAGCAACATAGAAGGATTTTCGGTTTACTATCATATTTTCGAATGGAACTCCGTCAACTGCACTTTTGTCGAACACAGAAAATCGAAAACGGCAATGTTAAACTCCAAAAGCCAACTTAGGAACGGGTTTTAACATGGGTCAAGATAGGTGTTCACTGCTATTGCCGAACCACAAACCTTTCCCCTATCTCAACCCATGTTAAAACCAGTTCCTAGGTTGGCTTTTGGAGTTCGACATTACTGTTTTCGATTTTCTGTGTTTGACAAAAATGCAGTCGACGGAGTTCTATTTGAAAATATGGTAGTAAACCGGATTTTCTTAATACCTTGGACACATGTTGATTGAAAGCTAGATTACTATCCGCATGAGTTTCCAGATCCCTGACTAGTAAATCAACTTTTAGGAGTGTTTTATTGAGGACATGGTTACCCAGGATGGCTGACTTCCTAAAAATTTACTATAATGCATTTATTGGCACTGAGTATTAAGCCATGGCTTTGGCACCAAGTGTTTTGTCTATGTTAGACTCTCCTGAAGGGTGTTCTCATCTTGGGTGGGATTAAATGACTGCTCCAAATCTGCAATCATCTGCAAACTTGGTCAGTCAGAGGCCTTTGACATTTGCTTTGACCTCCATGAAGAAGATGCCAAAGAGAAGCAGGCCCAGCATAAAGCATCACCACACTGGATGCCTCAAGGCACCCATCTTCACCGCTCTAGATTCGGGGATCTGAACACAACTCCCTTTCGACCGACTGAGGATGATGGAGGCCATTCAACTGCTGTTCACATGGAACCCTTCTCTGCTTTGGCCTTCAAAGCTCTCATTTGAATTTTTGATACTACCACCAAGTTCTGCACCAGTGGCTGCTCCACCCCGGCCCTCACCTTGAGCTTCAGTGCATCTTTGTGAGGGTGGCCTCACTGATCCTAACCTCTTAGGTACTGTCTGTGAGCCAGCTAGCTATCCAGCATGTTAACTGAGGGGTTTATGATGAGTTCCATAACTTTGTTGATAAATTTGGGTATTATATCCAATGCTTTAGCCAGATCTAGATAGGCAGTATGCACTGCTTTTACTTTTCCATTACTTTAGTGACCTTTTCAAAGAAGTCCACAAGCTTCAGTAAGCATGACCTTCCTTTGACAAAGCCAAACTGGGACAGATCCAGTGTCTGGAGGTCTATGTCCTTTCTGAAAATTTCCATGATAATTCTTTCCATGACTTTACAAATAAGACTAGTCAGACTATTGGGTCTGTAGTTTCCAGAATGTGTTGAAGGTCCTCCCTTACATGACCTGTTTTAAGATTATGGTCAAATAGTGACTCCATGGGCCCTAATAGGTTGTATTTTAGACTGTTCAGGAGCCATCCTGAGATGTTATTGAGGCTCAGTGAGGCCGTGTTCTTGGCTTTAGTGAGCACAGCCAGTACATGCTTCCTAGTTATAATTGAAGGGGTTATGTTTCAGGGTATGTCTTGGGAGATGGTTGGATCTGGGACAGAAGTAAAGTTGAAAATGAATTTGTCCATTAACAGGTTCACTATGGCACTAGGCTCTATGAATGTGGCACCAATAACCACCAGTTCAGCACATTGCTGCATCCTGCCCTTGAGGTTTTAGACATAGCTGAAGAAGGCCTTATGGTTATTTTTCATCTGGGAGGCTATCTTGACCTCAGAGTTTGCTTTGTTTGTCAAATAAACACAGCAACATGAAAAGCACATAACCAAGTAACACACCAAACAGCCAGTACTTCTCCAGCAATTCTCCTTTATTGTCAAAGACCTGGTACCTCGGCAATTCGCCTTCAAGGATCACAACTTACTGCTGCACAATGGCAGTTTTATATATACATTGATTGACCAATCAATTAATTAATTAAATAATTAATTCCAAAAAAAGGAGGGAAAGAGACTTATGTACATATTTAAAGTGATCTCACAATAATTCCTGAATAAATATTCATATAAATAAAATTATACATTTTACATTCATTATACATTCCAATTATATATTGTTATTAATAAATTCATATGTAAGTATAAATATGTTATTTTATTTATTTATTTTATTTCCAAATATATTCAATGAAATGAACTAATATAATATATAATTCATCAAATGCCTAGTTCTAAATTTAGACCAAAAGGTTTTAAAGTGTTAAACTTCAAAATCATCCTAGTTTCCAGCTCCAACAATCTATCAGAAATGTTATCACCCCTACAAGAAAAAGGCTTTCCCAAAACACTGAATTTTAAACTTTCTGACTTCCCCTCATGAGCTTCAAAGAAGTGTTTAGCAACTGGACTAGATAAATTCAAATTCCGAATGTCCCTTAAGTGTTCCAAAATTCTGATTCTAACCATTCTTTTAGTTTGTCCGATATACCATATGTTGTTACAACTACAAGTAAGTGTATATACAACACCAGTAGATTTACAATTAAAATAATGCTTGGGGGTATGGTTAATATTGTTAATAGACCTGACATTTATTATTCTATCACATAAGCTGCAAGAGCCACATCTAAATGTTCCCACATTAGTAGTATAAGAGGTTTTATTGATTAAGAGGTTATTATTTAGTATTTCCTTTAAATTCTTTCCCTTTTTATATGAAAAAATTATATGATATGGAAAGAGCTTACCTATGGAGTCATCCTCACTAACCAAGTACCAAAACCTTTTAATTAAGGAAATAAATTTTTCAGAAAAAGCTGTGTACCTGGTCACAAAAAATATCTCTTCCACATCTCTTTCTTTTTTTATTGGATCTAAAACATCCATTTCAGACTTTGTAAATATTCTATTCTTATTCGTAACATTATTCATACTCTTCAAGAGTTGCTTTTTTTCATACCCTCTTTCAATTAATCTCAGATAAACCTCATTTAACTCATGATCCAACTCAGATTCTATACTAGTATGCTGATATATTCTTTTGAATTCCCCATAAGGCAAAGCTCTCAACAAGTGAGGAGGATGCATGCTGGTAGCATGCAAAAACATATTAACTGACGTACTTTTTCTAAAGGGTCTGAATTCAATAATGTTGTTTCTTTCAAATAAGGTCAAATCCAAGAAGTTGATTTCATTTCTATTCATCTCATATGAAAATGAAAGATTATGTTCATTGTTATTCAAAGATTCAAAAAAATCACAAAATTCTAACACATCCCCTTTACATATGAAAATCAAGTCGTCAATAAAACGTTTATACAAAATTACTTTGTGTTTGAAAAAATCTGTGGGGTAGATAAACTTTTTTTCAAAAGAATCCATATATATCACAGCATATGTGGGAGCATAAGCAGCCCCCATAGCGGTCCCCTTAGTTTGTAGGAAATACTCATTGTTAAACATGAAATAATTGTGAGTTAAACAAAATTCCAATAAAGAAATCAGAAAACTAGTCCTAGGACCTTCACCTAACATATTGTAAATGGCTTCAAGTCCCCACCTAATGTTAATATTTGTATATAAAGACTTAACATCAATGGTCACCCAATAATAATCACTGTTCCAAAAAATTTTGGATACTTCATTCATCAAATCTTGAGTGTTACTTACATGAGCACTAACCCTATTAAGATAAGCTTTTAACTGAAAGTCCAAAAAGACATTAACATTCTCCAAAAAAGAGCCTACCCCTGATACTATAGGCCTACCAGGGGGCTCAATTAAGTCTTTGTGGATCTTGGGCAGAGCATATAGTATTGGTGTAATAGGGTCCTTAATATACATTTTTTTAACATCAGTATGCAGGAAAAATCCTAGTCGTTTTCCCCTTTCCAATAAAAATAACAATTCTTCATTGTAAGATTTTAGGGGATCACCATCAAGTTTGTTGTATTCTTCACAATTACAAAGCAATCTGTTAACCATCCTACAATAATCAGGTCTATTCAAAATAACCCAATTACCCCCTTTGTCAGCACATTTGAATATATACTCATTTTTCAATTTTTTAAGATTTTTTAAAGCCTGCCATTCTTCTTTGTTTAAATTAAATTGTTTTTCTCTTTACAAAATTCCTTAAATGATAACTCTGTCTCTTTAAGAAGTACCTTTTGAAAAATTGAAATAGCTGGTATAAAAATCGCTGGTGTAAACTTACTTCTAACATTTTTAAATTTTGGCATCATTAACTTGCCATATCCTGTCAAGTAGTTAGTATTTGAATTAATATTGGTATTAGGACAAGTTAAGCAATCATCACATTCTTCAAAGGAAGAATTAGATTCATCACATTCATAATTATATACAGATAAATTCATTAGACTTTCATCAAAATCAACTTCATTAAATGATTCATCTTGAGTTTCATTAGAATTAGGAACATTTTCATTCACATTCACATTAGTAAACTTTTTAAAATATACTCTCAATAAAAGTTTACGAATAAATGCTTTCACTTCTAAATAAACATCAGCAAACGACGGGAAAATCGTTGGAACAAATTTGCTCCCCTTACACAGAACATTCAACATATCATAGTTTAAACACAAATTAGATAAGTTGACACATTCCAACGAAGGTATATTGTAACAAGTTCTTTTAGAAACTGTTATTCTCAAACCTTCATTTGTAGCGATTTCGCCCCTTTCTGCCGTTTCTTCCGTTTCTTCCCTTGTTGTAGTGGTCATTTTGAAAGTTCACATTATCCGTAGAATTTGAATTAGAAGCTTCATTAGAAGCTTCTGTAACATCCCTATCAGGAACTCGGTTGGAAACAGCAGTTCTGGCAAAAGAAACATTTTTGGCAACAGTATTCTGTTCTGTTGAAGAAAAAGAAGATGCTGAAAAGTTTCTTTGTTTTGAGCTGCGAGTCCAGCTCCTCCCCCTGGAGCGATTACGTACAGGTTCACGCTGCCAACTAAAAATAACACCTGTTTCGTAATCTTTTAAGTCCCGAACTAATTTGTTACGTTTTCTCTGTACTATGTCAGCCTCCAGCTTATTATTTTGAAGTTTAACACTTTAAAACCTTTTGGTCTAAATTTAGAACTAGGCATTTGATGAATTATATATTATATTAGTTCATTTCATTGAATATATTTGGAAATAAAATAAATAAATAAAATAACATATTTATACTTACATATGAATTTATTAATAACAATATATAATTGGAATGTATAATGAATGTAAAATGTATAATTTTATTTATATGAATATTTATTCAGGAATTATTGTGAGATCACTTTAAATATGTACATAAGTCTCTTTCCCTCCTTTTTTTGGAATTAATTATTTAATTAATTAATTGATTGTTCAATCAATGTATATATAAAACTGCCATTGTGCAGCAGTAAGTTGTGATCCTTGAAGGAGAATTGCCGAGGTACCAGGTCTTTGACAATAAAGGAGAATTGCTGGAGAAGTACTGGCTGTTTGGTTTGCTTTGTTTGACCTAATTAGCCTGCTTAGCTGTCCATTTAGTGTGGTGATGGAGTTTTTATATTTATGGGAATTACCCTTTCTGATTTTTGCCATGATTTATTTTCCTTATGTTGTATTGTATATTTTGTTTAATTTGGGATGCCATCAAGCTGTCTTGATTCTGGAGCTAGTTCTGGACTTATTTCTGGTAAGTACCTCAACCTCCATGCAGCCATTCACATGGTTGCACAGAGTTCCTGAGAGCAATTCTTCATAGCTTTCTGTGTTCTCAGGGTTTGGAGGGGCATTGAATTTTAAACACTCATAGATAAGTACTAAGCTAACTGCTCTGTTGGGCCTTTTAAGCCTAGCCAATTTCCCTTTTTTGTGCATGAAATAACCTATCCCATTTGGTTATAGATTGGTCTTACACATTCAGTGGTCGATAATTAAATATTACCCCTAATGAGAATAAATGGGATCATACCATAGATAATATGAGGGGACACATGCATGGGATAAACCAATTAAGAGCTGCCTCTGTTCATTAGTACTACAGGGGTCAGTCCTCGAGTAAATTTTCTTTTTCCCATTCGTAGATCTAACTTCTGCTTCAAAATGGACTGGGATAAACTTTGTTTTGTGTTGTTGGGAGGTCTGTTCTATAACAGCAGTATCCTATGAGAGATATACATACCCCTCTAAACTGTTCTGCTGATGTTG
Organism: Protopterus annectens; assembly: GCF_019279795.1. Taxonomy (NCBI): domain Eukaryota; kingdom Metazoa; phylum Chordata; order Ceratodontiformes; family Protopteridae; genus Protopterus; species Protopterus annectens. The sequence continues at coordinate 1,583,522,665 of NC_056729.1, forward strand.
CAGAAGAGGTATATAACACTAGACTATTTCTGATGCCATTTGATATGCCAATGTGCAGCAAGTACATTAATAATGGGCTGGAGGATACATTGTATGCCTGCCACAGATCACCTCTTAGAAGTCTATAGGACACTGAGTACAGTGACAGGGCTTTGAGTCAGTCCATGTAGGACATGTTGTTTAGGCCTTGTGTCCTTTTAGTGTATTTTGACAAACTATCACGTCATAAAATTTAGTTTGCCTTGGAATAGTTCCTAACTGTTAATGGTTTTACTGGGTTATGGAGTTATTTTTGAAGGAGACAGCTTTATGGACTTACCTTACCAGGGTGGAGAAGACATTGTGTGGGGGGTGGTCATAACATTCTCTCTTCTTTGTGATACAAGGTCCATAGTGCATTTGGCAAAGGGTCTTTATATTTGTAAAGTCTAGGAATGTCTGTGGCTGTAGATTCGCAGTCTATAGAGATGTCATTAAAATGTCCCATAAATAGGGTATTAGGTTGGATAGTAATTGCCAGCAGTTGGTCCAGGTATGCATTGTGAGCTTCTTGGGACATGGAAGGTGACCTATAATTGGCTAGGATATGGTAAGGGATTTTGTCTATGGTGACCTGCTTGTGGAGGAACTCCAGTGCATCATCTTTTTTGACCAAACTCAAGGTATGCTTGTTAGTGATGTTTATAAAGATAACTCCACTTTTAGCCCTTGTGTGTGTAACTACTGGTCTAAAAAAATGGAAGCCACAGAAACTTGCACTGCCAGGTACTCTCTGCAGCTTTAAACCATGTCTCCGTAACTGCACAGATGTATATATTCTGAAGTGTGAGGAGGGCTTAGAGGGAATGTAGTTTTTATTTAGGTTCCTGCCATTGAGCAGTGAGACCATCAGGTTCAGTTCAGCTGATTTTTCTATGCTGGTAGTTTTGTCAATTTGGTATTGCCTAAAAAGGCACTGTGGGGGTGGATAAAGTTTTTGCCACTATTCAATAAAAGCCTGGATGGGACAGGTGCAGACCATCCTTGGCAAAGTAACATGGTCTGCCAACCATGTCCTTCTATGCTTACAAATATTGGATCCCCATAGAATGACACCAGAAAAGAGCCGGGGTGGTGCAGTGGTTAGCATTGTCACCTCACAGCAAGAGGTTTGCCTGGTCGATTCTCTGCCGGAGCACCATCTGTGTGTAGTCAGCATGTCCTCCCCGCGGTCGAATGACATTTAAGACATGCAGGTAGGTGCATGAATGGGTGTACCTTCCTTGAAGGTTGGGTGTTGGGCTGGCACTGTAAAATTCCACTGCCAATCATGAGCGGACCTGAGTTCCACTGTGGCAACCCCTAACCGGAAAAAGCAGAAAGACAGTACTTTTACTAGAATGACATCAGAAAGACAGACAATTGTTAAAATCAATTACATTTTGTTCATATTGTGACATAATTCTTTGTAATATGCTGCCCAATGCCAGGCTTATACCAGACTTCTGCACATAGTCTGAGAGCTCCATAATATCTGTCTGCATACAGTCCAAGGAGGACATTTACACCTACATGGACTATAATTGAATTATACTGGTACCTGTGGTGTAATAACTGGAGTGCATGTATGATTTGGTGGATCTTGGCTCCATATAAGCAACCAACTGTTACCTTCTCCTTGTTTAGCCTGGTTAAGAAGGGCATCAGTATTTCTTACAATGGAGTTCCCTATGATGAGAGTTCTGTGAAGTGTGTTTGCTTACTTTAGGGTTTAGTTTTTGGGACTGCATTGAGTGTGGCTGCATGTATTTTGTTCATTTTTTTTTTGAGTGTCATTGGGCTTTTAGAGGCATAGCTTTGTCAACAGGTGGTCCAGGCAATCTTTGTTGATTAGGAAGATTGCATTTTAAGTGGCTCAACATATGTAGTCTACATGTGTATTGTGTGCTGTGTGAGGTGGATGTTGTGTGTGTGCGGTTTTGACAACCTGATGTTCACCTGTTTGTGAGAGTTTAACTTCCAGTGTTATTGTATAAGTACACTTCTCCCATGCTATATCTGTTTCTTTAACAATTAAGTGCTTGTCAGTAAACATGAGACAATTGCTACATTGTCTCAAGGTACCCATATCCGCCAAGATGGCTACAGAGAAGTTAGGACATAGGATATTCATGCTGTCCAAATCCTTTGACTAGAGAGCTACAAGAGTATGGTGTATTGTGGTTAAGGGTGCTTTACTGGTGCAGACTAAAAAAAGGTGCTTTACTGGGATATATTATGCTAAACAGTACTAAATTCTATTAACTTTAAGATTTACACTAAATCTGTAGGTACTGCTACTCAGTGACCAACTAGCTGCTCTAAGCTTGTTGGCTCGCAAGGTATTTGCTCTATATTCACTGCTTTACAGGTACTGTTTTATGGACTGTTCTATAGGGGAAATTTGATTTCTAGGTGTGTTCTACTGTACTGGGCACTCCTAACCATCACTGCAAATGTGCCAAATTTATAGCATTCCAGAAAAAAACATAAAATTAACTAATGAGCCCTCTGGCCAATAAAATGACTACATTATGAGCCCTTTCATGTTTTTCTCAAATCAGATAGACCAGGCAAACACCTTCTGCCACAGGATGAGTAAAACCACTTCTCCTAATATAAAAGAACAGTAGATGAGACCCACAAGTGCAATGACACCATAAACCAGTTAAACAACTAGGTGAAAATCCCTTGCTGAAGGTGATTTCAAGCCAGTCTTAGAGCAGTAACAGTGAGTGGAAAAACATTTTTTTACAAAAATATAGTGAAATGCACAAATAAAAGCAGGAAGCAGTAGTGATCACCCTAAATAACTTAAACAAGTGCAGTTTAGCAATCAGAAGTACTTAGTTTTCCCTGGATGACACTGGATGCAAAAACAAAACTTCTGGAAGACAAGCTAGGATGTCAAGGTTTGCTGAGCTCTGGGAAAATTAGCAGAAGACAATATAGTATATAGTAAAATGAGGTTTACTTAAGCTCATTGGTAAAATGGAAATCAAAATCTAAACTGGCTATACTGGGAGTAGTAAACATAGTAACAGAGATAAAATAACTGGAAATGAGATCTTTAGAAAAGATTAGGAGGAAACTACATAGGAAAAATGGGATTTTTGGGAACAATACATATAAGGGAGGAATGAGGCCTAAAATGCAGCCAGACTTTAATGAACTTTGTAATGTTTACGTAAGAAAGATTAGGTAAATTATAAATGATGTATGTTTGGAACTGGGAGTATATCAGTATGGTTTGTGATGTAAAATGCTTGTGATTATGACTGTGTTGGTGTGGTTTGTTTTCATTTATATAAATGTATGTTTGCCTATGTAGTAAGTGATGGTTTAATGAAGATGTTTAAAAAAAAAGCAACCATTGAATAATTTATGTAATATTTCTTAGGTTATATGATATATAACAATGTAGGTGAAGTATAACGTTTGTTATGTTAACATAGTTTGATTATTTTTATATGGATGTAAATGTGCCTATGTCACAACTGATAATTCAATAAAGATGTTGGAAAAAAATACTTGTTTGATGGGTTTGCACTCAGTATCATGGATCTGTGGAAAACAATGGGTGGAAATAGTACTTAACTACAGTGGCAGCTGGTGACTTCAAATCAAAGAAGACAGTTGAATGGGTGGGGCCAATGGGAAGGGGTGCGGCCAACTAGAAAGGGGAGGAACTATGCTCAAAAACCACAAAAAATGGAACTTTAATTAAATAGGCTGCCCTGGGTGCCAAACTGTCATTATGAGAGTCCAATCAAGACAAAATGAAGTGTAGATGAAAATAAATATTTTAATGCATTGGCTGCATGACAGCTTACTTAATATCTAGATGGAAACAAAAAGGTTGTGAGGCATGAAAAAAGGAATGCCAGTCAAAATCAAGTATAAGAAAAACAAGCAGCACGCAACTCAAACCACTTCTCCTTGCACTGCAGTTCTAATTATAATTTATAGTCAGCTTTATTAAAGTACCAAGTAACATGCTGAAAGTAGCAATCTCTGTGATACCCCTACTTGTAAAAATGTTTCTTATCCAAAAAAGATACACCACAAACTAAACAGTCAGAGGGTGTAACAAGGAAACAGCTTTAATCCATCATTTCAGTCCTGGTACCTCGGCAGTTCGCCTTCAATGGAACACATTTAGACACTTTCAAAAACTCTTTTTGTATATGCATCAATTAAACAATGAATCAATCAATTCATCAATTCATCAAGCAATTTTAACCCAATCAACACTGTGACAAAATCCAACATGTATAAACATAAAAATATTTTCTTTTTTATCACAATTCCATTAAATGTTACATTAATTTAAATTTAATTTTAATTTAACTGATTCATATCATAAATTTCAAGAAGATAGTAACTTATAACATGTAACATACATATTAATATACACAATTAGAAAATATAAAATAAATATGTTATAAGATTCAGAATTACTACACTAATAAATTTCATCCACTTTCTAAATTCATTCCAACAGGAAATAATGTGTGATACCCTATAATCATTCTCTGTTCAAGCTTATTCAAAGCAGTTTTAAAATTTCCTGTGCACAAATGAGGTCTGGCAAGTACACTAAATCTAAAACCTTCATTGTTACCATTATGTGTATTGCAAAAATGAGTGGCTACTGGACTCTCCAAGTTGCCCCTCCTAATGTCACCCAAATGTTCTAAAATGCGAATCTTAACCTTCCTGGTGGTCTGACCAATACTCCACATAGGCGGAGTACAGTCACATCCCAAAATGTACACTACACCAGAAAACATACAATCAAATCTCTCAAACGCCACATATTTCTTTCCATTTATTTTAACCCCATGCATGTTTTTAATTTTATCACAAACTGAGCATTGGCCACAACTATGCATCCCAACGTTACTATCAACCAAGGATTCCAATTTTCTATTTAATATTTCCTTTAAGTTTGGATACCTTTTATAAGAGAAAGTGATGTGCTTTGGAAAAAGATGACCAACTGTTAAATCTTCACATACAACATGCCACAACCCTCTTATAATTATCTCCATTGTATCAGAAAAAATAGAATATCTCGACACAAAAAATATCTTATCCAATTCAACGCTGATATCAAAATTATAACTATTCTCATATCTATTCATCCTTAGTGTCTGAGTTCTACACAATTTCCGTTTTATATCTAAGAGCTGGTTGTGATCATATCCTCGAGATAAAAGTCTATCCAAAGTTCCATCACAGACTTTTTCCCAAAGCCTTTTATCTGAAGTATTTCTCAAATTCCTTTTGAACTCCCCTTCTGGTAAGGCCGTGATTAAATGTGGAGGATGCATGCTGCTGGCATGCAGAAAATTATTGACTGATGTAGGTTTCCTAAAAGTTTTCTGTTGAACCAAACCATCAGTTCCTACATAAAATTCTACATCAAGGAAAGGAATATTGGACCGTGATATGTGTGCTACAAATTCTAACCCATGGTAATTCTTATTCAGATCAACCAAAAACTGATTGAACAAAGATATCTCACCCCTACAAACAAAAAGTAAATCATCTATATAACGTCTAAAAAATACAACATTGTTAACAAAAAAAGTAGGAACATGAATTCTTTCTCAAATTCTCCCATGTAAATTACTGCATACGTGGGTGCAAATGCTGCACCCATAGCAGTTCCCTTTGTCTGCAAAAATAAATCTTTTTTCCACAAAAATAATTATGCGTCAAACTAAATTCTAATAAACTTAACAAAAACATTGTGCGTGGTCCTTCACCCATCATCCTATGCATTGCTTCTAAACCCCATCTTTTGTTAATGTTAGTATAAAGTGATACAACATCAACTGTTGCCCAATAGTAATTCTTCTCCCATTTTAACCCCTTTAAAGCTAAACAAACATCTTGACTATTCCTCACATGGGAGTACACTTTAGGCAGAAATTTTTTAAAGTGAAAATCCAAAAAACAATTAACCCTCTCAACATAAGAACCAATTCCTGAAATTATGTGCCTTCCTGGTGGATTAGCAACATTTTTATGAATCTTAGGAATGATATAAATATGTGGGTGACGAGGTTCCCTTACCAAAAGCTTTTCACATCTTTTCCTGTGAAAAAGCCTAACCTTTCCCCTCTTTCCAATAATTCAGTAAGTTCATCAGAATATAATGACAAAGGGTTATTATTCAATTTTACATAGGTGTCTTCCAGTAACAAATTGTTAACAATGTCCTCATATTTTTCAGTGTTCATCATTACCCAATTGCCCCCCTTTATCGGCCGGTTTAATAGTAACTCTATCCAGTTTCATCCTTAATGCCTTAAGGGCCAACCACTCATCCTTACTCAAGTTGAAAACCTTTTCACTCATGCAAAATAACTTATATGCTTGTTCAAGTTTAGAAAGCATAACATGTTCAAAAGCGTTTATGGCCTGTGATTTTTTAGGGGGGATAAAATTACTGTCACCCGAAAAGTGAGGGACATCAATGTGACCATAACCCCTCACATAGGTTCCCTCAGTGCTGACATCATCTTCCAAAAAAAGATTCAGATGCATCTACATCCCCACCTTCATCCAATATTAAACCTTCATAGTCATATATACTCAAATTTAGAAGAGACTCATCTAACAAAACTTCACTTTCAGTTAAAGAACATTTTTCTCTCTCATAAAAATAGACCTTCAGGTTTAATTTACGAATGAAATCTTTAACATCCATAAAAATGTCTGCAAAAGAAGGTAATCTGGTGGGTACGAATTTTGTGCCTTTTGACAAGACACTAAGCATTTCATCAGATAAAACCACATTAGACAGGTTGATCACATTCAAACCCACATTTGTAGAGAAAATACCATTCAATCCTACATCATTTCCATCATCATTACCATTTACATGTTCAAAACATGGTTCAGAATCATTAACACAATCAAGCGTCACTACTATATCAGTTTCGCTAGCATTTTGAGCACTTTCAAAATCACATTTGGCATTAACATTATTAACATCTATATTACAATACACAAAGTTAAATTCATTGGTAATCTTTCTTTAGTCACTAACGCCAGTCCCAAATCGGCATCAATACCATGCTTTGATTGCTTGAAGACATGCGCGCTATTAATGTCTTCTAAAAGTATGTTTTCATCAAAACTAAATGGAGCTGCAGCACAATCAATGCTAGGCAAAGCACACGCTTCATCAGTTAACAGCGTTGTTTCATTCGAAACACGCTGACTGTCTAAATTTAGTTTTTTAGCTGATTAGAAGCTGATAAATGACTTGTCTTACCCTGATTCTTCGTAGATCTCGTCTGCATACTGGGGAAATTCTTCCGATGACTCTGCTCACCTCTTCGGCTCTCTGCATTTACATCCGGACCTTCAGTTACAACACTTTCAAAAGAAACACTCTTACGACTACCCCCAGTCTCGATTGAGGAGCATGAAGACGTTTCCTCACTTCCTGTTGCACGTCTTTTAACATTTTTTGAAAACTGCGCCCTCTACGGGGCCAATTGTAAACTTCATTCTTTTCATAGTCCTGAATATCTCTATTTAGCTTGGATTTCTTCCTAGCCATAACATCATTCTCTACTTTTTTCAATTTATCATTAATACTTTTGAAATTTAACTGAAAGACTGCAGTCGAGGCTCTATTAATGAGATCATGTTGTAACTCTGCAATCTTTTTATGCAGACTCTTCATGGCCCTCTGGTTTCTCTTGATAAGTATTTTTAACCAATTTAAACAACAGTCCTATGCTGCTTGCCTCCATTCAGTTAATAAGTCACTTTCATCCTCTTTAAAACCACCTGCTGGTAGTTTATTTATACGCAAGCCTCTTGGAGTGATATTAAGCATCACATATTTCTCAAGCAATTATGAATCATAGAAAATAGTAATTTCTTTAGCCATTATACGTTCTAAATGTGCAAAACCTTCAGAACATGAATCATTAATGTCCATAGTCCATAAATCAGAGATAGCACATTTGCGTTCTCTCTCCTTCAGCAATTCAGCAAAAGAAAATGTCTCACCACTCTGAACTCCTTCAGAAACAGGTTTCTCCATGATACTCAAAGCAACAAAAAACAATTCTTCAAAGATACACCACAAACTAAACAGTCAGAGGGTGGAACAAGGAAACAGCTTTAATCCATCATTTCAGTCCTGGTACCTCAGCAGTTCGCCTTCAATGGAACACATTTAGACACTTTCAAAAAAAAAAAGTACCAAGTAACATGCTGAAAGTAGCAATCTCTGTGATACCCCCACAAATGTTTCTTATCTAAAAAAGACCTGCTGCCTGACAACAACTTTATACTTGTTTCATGGGGAAAACATGATCAAAGTAAAAAATGAAAAGCAAACACGAAACAAGCTCAAGATAAATTGCTTAAAGGATTACTGCACAGGTTATGGACCACACATGATAGATTGGCATTCTGTTTAGTTTACAGGTAAAGCCTGCAAAGATGACTGCAAATTTCCAACACAGGTAATGAGCTTCTTAAAATTCTGTAATCCTGTCCTTTATTACAAATACTGTCATATGCATTTCAATACCCAAGGCTTATACATTGCCTAGTTATGTAAGTATTCTCTGCATGGCAACAACAAAAAGGCTTTCAATGTTGGTAATTCTTTAACAGTATGTTTATTAAAACTTACTTGCATCTTACAATCTCAGACAAGCTTACATGATGGCTATGAAAGCTTTGCCACTTAAACACAGAGCAGCGGGCACTTTCTGAATACTAAGAAGCATAAATCAACAGAATAAAAATATGACAGAAAACCAGAAAATTCTGCAAAATCAAACAAGGACAGATGAAAAGCCACTGTAGTACTTGTGTCTCCCTTGGATGGGGGAATACTCTGCACACTTACACTGCATAACTGCTCCTTGCCTTGCTGGGACACATCTAGAGTCACTACATGGGGGAGTGGGGTGCAACAAGTACGTCACAATTTGAAATGTCTCTGGCTGACTGTGATGGCCCTGACACATTTGTCATACCTCTCAACCTCAGAGCAAGAAATCTGGACAAAGCCATATATAGAAGTGGGACAAAGGCCCAAAAATAAGGACAATATTTAACTATTGCTTTATAAACTTTCTAATAGAATAGGCCTTGCATTAGTATGAATTTTCTGAAGGGTATGAAATATGAAACTCAAATATCTGTCATTATTTTCTAACTTCAATATTCAATGATTTGCCACTAATTTGCCAGAAAAACACAATTTTATGAAAAATGGACCAAAAAGGTGACGCAAAAATATAAAATAGTTACACAATACAGCTGGGAACCTGTCAAAGAAAGGACACTTTTTTAATATTAGTACTGTTAACTTGAGCAGCTGACAAAATAAACAAATCTACATGCATTTCTGAAATAAAAGTAATCTATAACTCTGATTATTACAGTTATTTATTAATTGTAAAACCCTCCACATTTTCTTCCAAAATTGCCATTTTGCTGAGGGATTATTAGAGGGAGAGCAACATTTTGAGCCAAAATTGGGGACAGTTGAGAGGTTTGGATATGCCTAATTCTATAAAGCAATTTATTTGCACATACCTCTCAACCTGTTAATGCAGGAAATCTGAACAAGGCCAAATATATTGGGGGGAACATACAAACAGTACTAAAAACTGCTCTTGTATAAACTTAGTTGATAGAATAACATGTCTTGCTTTAGCATGCATTTTTCTGAAGGTTATGAAGTCTGAAACTCAATGGCTGTCATTATTTAGTGATTTAATTCCTAAATGATTTGCCAGAAAACCACAAATTTTATGAGGAACAAACCAAAAATAAGAAGCAAAAATCTATTCATTCTATGAAAATCTGGTCAGCTGAGAGGTATAGTTCAGCCGGGGCTCACTTTTAGTTTGCTACCCTTCCCCCTCACAAAGTCATGGTCGAATGGAGCCTCCCCCCCTGCAGCCATTCCAATGTCCCATTACTTGGCTATTTCACCTCATTTACCATAAACACTGTAATGTGCATACTACTTTACTTTTATGATGATTTGGATTTCATTTATTTTGCATTTTCAGCACAAACATTAAGACATCTGCTAAACAATGGAATGCGGTCTCACAATGAAAATAGACAGCATTAAAATTTATCTGCCCTTGAAACTCACATTCATTGAAACAGCATTGAAATCCACATTCAAAGAAAATAAATTTGGCTAGTATAAAGATTAACTCTGGGCTGTTTTCAAATGATAGGCTCCTTGCACAAAAGACATACATGTGTTGTGTGATACACCATCCTGATATTCCTTGTATAATTCAGTACAGTTGTTAGAGGGTGTTTTAAATTTATTATTTTGAACATTTTTCCAGTAAACAATGAAACAAAATGCATGCACCAATAATGACAAAACTGTCCAATTGAAACATTTCCATCATAAAAGTCTTCTCACACTTCTACAATCCACCAGTATCAGTAAATATGCACAATCTCTACAGAAGTAAAAGTCATCTAAATAATTCCACATTAAAGAGTTCTGCAACTAATGAAGAGGTTGCTGCTTGCAAACAACTTTATATTTCATTGCTTCATCTACAAAAGTGCCTGTATCTTCGCCAAAGAGGACATTTTCAATACGGCAGCATCCACCCCCCCATGGGAGTAGAGCCCACAGCCTTCTGCATCAAACACAAGCACACTACCTATTGTGCCATTAATAATGCAAGCAGATTTAGCATAAACAGCACAAAACTTCTCTTCCCCTGCAGCTCTCAACTCCTTGTAGAATCTACTTGACATTCAGCTGTATCTCTCAACTTCGCAGCACAAGAAATCTGGAAAAAGCCAAAATTTATTGGGGGGGGGGACAAAATCCCAAAAACCAGGGACATGCTTTAAACACTGCTTGTATAATCTTGGAAATTTGCTAATATAAAATGCTGTGTTACCACCATACATTGCACTGCCAAGTCTTGAAGCCAGGAACCTGTGCAAAACAGTCAGAGTAACATGCCACTATGCCAAATCAGCTGTTTTATGAAAGAGAGGAAGAATGAAACTTAAATGGCTACCATTCAGTGAATTCACTTCTCACCATAGCTGTCAACATCTTAGCACAAAACACTGGACAAAGCCAGTAATGGGGAATACAGGCCTCAAACATATTCAGTGAATTCAGTTCTCACCATTGCTCTCAACCTTAGAACAAAAAACCTGGACAAAGCCAATAATGGGGGAATACAGTCCCAACGTAAATCTTCAATCAAATCTCCTGCACGTAAGGAGCTGCATGGCTAAATGGTATACATTAACAAAAAAGAAACAAGCCAGCAACTGGTGAACCGTTGAAAAAAGGTAGTTTAATAAACTACCAAAGCCACATAAAGACTCATAACATACCGGTTTCGGCCCGGGTTTAAACCTGGCCTTCTTCAGTGTTTTACAATAGAGCCAATCATAAGCAGCTTTTATATAGCCTAACTTGACATGATAGGTTAAATAGAACATTAATATGCTCATAAATATTCATTAGTATTATACATCTGACACTTTTTTAGGACAACCTATATTATATATTCAATAAACAATATTATATCTCAAAAAATGACATACTGTGCTTACATATTATTTTTATAAACATTCATTAAGACCTGGACTAAATAATGCACCAAGTTTGGTGATCCATTTCTTTTCTTTTAGGTCCAGTTTTTTATGCCAACCCCCTTTATTTGTTCTGTCACCAATAATTTTATCAATAATTGTAAAATGAAATTGTGCCGTGTTGTGTATAAGAGTGTGTTTATATAGTGCATTAGATGTCTTTTTACATCTAATGTCACTAAGATGTTCCGACACCCGTAGTCTAATAGGCCGAGAGGTTTGCCCAACATAAAACGAGTGACATGTACAACAAGCCATATATATTGCCCAATCAGTATTGCAATTTGCAAAAAATTGAATATCAAACACTTTATTACTATTCCTACTGGTGAATTATTTTGTTTTCACAATAGATTTACAATTCACACAGTGGCCACAAGGGAAGCAACCAATAAGTTTGTCCCCCAAAATCGTTGTTTGATATACATTAGGTAAAGTAGATTCAAAATGATGTTTGTAATGATTGAAGTAACCCGCCAGATTCTTTCCTTTACGAAAGGAGAATAAACATTTATTTGGAATGATTGTTCTAATCCTAGTGTCTGCTTCCAATATGTTCCAATTATCCTGAATAATATTGATAAAGTTATTAGTATTTCTACCATATGTTGTTGTAAAACGCAATGTATTTGTCTTTATAGATTTCTTCTTGTACGTCAATAGATTTGATCTGTGTAAGCCTGATGCATAATGACGAGCCATTGTAACATACCCTGAGCTATAACCCCTATCAATAAATCTATTGTACAAATCTTGAGCATGATGACCAAAACTGATATTATCAGAACAATTCCGTCTAATTCTAATAAATTGTGATTTTGGAATGTTTTTGGCGATGTGTTTTGGATGAAAGCTGGAGGCGTGGAGAATGGTGTTATATTGGGGAAATTTTCTATAAATTTCAGTTTTTAGAGTATTATCCAAATTCCTAGTTATCAAAACATCCAAAAAAGTTATTGATTTTTGATCATAGGTAATAGTAAATTGTATTCCCCATTTGTTATCATTCAAGTATTCCATGAATTCTTGAAGGTATGAAACATCCGATCTCCACACCATCCAGCAGTCATCCAAATATCTACGCCAGATGTCAATATCAGGTAGAAAAAGATTATGAGTATCATCATAAATCATAATCTGTTCTATATAAGCCATAAATAGGTCAGCATATATGGGGGCAAAGGATGCCCCCATTGCTGTACCCTTGATTTGTAGAAAACATTCCTGATTATAGAAAAACATTTTTGGTCAACACATGCTCAGTTACACTTAATAAAAAAGTATTGAATCCTGGTGGATACATATTGGATTGATGCAACCAAAATTCAATAGCATCCAATCCCGCCCAATGTGGAATATTAGTATATAATGAACACACGTCCAAAGTACAGAGCCACCAATCAGAATCTAACTGCATGTCATTCACAATACCCAAAAATTGAGTAGTGTCCTGTATACGTGATCTGACAAATTTTAACAAAGGTTTCAAATGCATAGTCAGAAATTCAGAAAGGGGTTCAGTTAATGATCCCATGCCCGACACAATCGGCCTACCGGGTGGATGTAAGAGATCTTTATGTATTTTCGGCAGGAAATAGATATACTGTCTAGTGGGGTCAGAGATTGTTAAATGGTTAAACTTTTTTTGGATATAATGCCATTATCAAGAGCAGAGTGTAAGAATTCATCTATTTCTTTTTTAAACACTGGGGTGGGATCAAGTGGCATTTTTGTATAGTACCTAGCATCATCCAATTGTTTATGTGCTTCAATATCATAATAGCTCCAATCTAATACTACCACAGCCCCTCCCTTGTCTGCATTGATAATGACCAAATCTTTATTGCGTACTAATTCTTCTAAACAGGATATATCCACATCAGTCATGTTGTTAGAAATTGGTGAACAATGATTGTATTGAAAGTGTAACTCATTAAGAACACTGCGCAAAAATAGATTAACAGTAGGATGCATGGGGGGTGTGAATGATGAAGAATGATATTTGAAAGAATCAGTCTGTGATTGTACAGCATCTTCTTTATCCTGAAAAAATAATTTGAGATTAATAAGTCTACAAAATGAAAATAAATCTTGTGTGAAATTATCCTCAGGCACAAAAAAACCCGGAATGAAAGATAATCCTTTATTAAGTAATGATGTTTGTTCAACTGTAAGTTCAGTACTTGAAATGTTGTATACATTATTTACTTGTTTGTCAGTATTTGCATCAAATTTTGTAGGCTTGTAACTTTTCCTGTGCTTCCTGCCACCCCTCCTCCCTCTATGTTCCCTAAAGGGGATGTACAATTTTTTCGTTTGGGAGTGGGGGAATCCAAAGTGGACTGTGTCTCCGTGTCTGTCCCTGATGAAGTGTCATAATCCGTAGATTCAATATTACTAGCATGTCCTTTCAGTATAGAACACGGACGTTTCCTTTTATAATTAAATGAATTTTTGTTTTTATTCTGCCCATCTTGGAATCTAACATGTCTAACATTTTTGAAAGGTTGCCCCTTCTCATAATCCGAAAGATCACGAGTGAATTTTTTGATTTTTCTTTCTTTCAAAATAGTATCAAAACTTAGTAATTCAGTACTAAGTTTCGAAAGTAGGGCAGGAAAGTAACTTTCATTTTGGTAGTAGTTACATTCTTCAATGGACTTTAGAACTGAACTGGTTTCTTTATCAATAGTCCTAGCATAATAGTCAGATAAAGAATTTACAAATTTGGTTGAACACTCTTGTTGGATTGCAGACCATTCTGAAGTTAAACTTTCATCAGGGTCTGCCACTAAAGGCTGAATTTTAACCCTGAGACCCCTTGGGCAAATGCCCTTAGCCAAATAGGCTTTAAGTAATTTGTGGTGCCAAACACAAGATCTAAGTGTTTTCATGTTTTTATTGAGTTCAGCAAAATTTTTTTCACATTTTTGTTCAGGCTTCATGGAAATAATATTCCCAGAGGCCATTGATTCATCACCAATACCAAAAGGTGCAAGATCATCCTTATCTGCCGACAAGTTCAAAAATATTTTATTTAAATCCATGGTTGGTTTTATATTGTCCAAATTATTGTCAGTATAACCACGTCCTGTACTTAATTCTAAAAATAATCAGACAATAATGGTAATATACTATCAGTACCTAAATGATACACCTTATAGCCACGTCATATACAGGACAATAATGGTATATTGAATATTACTCCCAAACCATTGCTTGGCATCCAAATTATACTAAATAATATAGATGTAAAATATTTTTATTCTTAGTGGTCTCAGAGGTAAGAAATAAAGCCTAACTGTACACACTATGTAGTTCAATAAACCCCAATTTTATATATGACTATTACATTTATTTCGGAAACGTGCACCAGAGTAAACAACTGGTGATATAAGCCTATTAGTGCACAGTTGAAAATATATCTATATTGAGTATTAGAGTAATAAATATATCACAATAATTATCCTAAGGGTCCTCTAATATGTATATTTAGTATAGAGATAAACAGTCCACTTGTATGAGAGGAAACCTTATACAGTACAGTGTACTAATTGAGGCAATCTAGCAAGCCCAATATTGAGTTATTTAAGAAGTAATTTTTATGAGGGTGATAGTATACCTATTAGCACATATGTGATCGAAACACATTTAGCATATTTGTAAAGCATAGAATGGTCCAATGTGGGTTGCAAAAAAATTTTTTGGTATATTATTGCAATCATGCAGGACACAAACCCACAATATTGTAACAAACAGACTAATAATAAACATGAAATACAACTATACTCAAAAGGTTTATATGAGCATATGCAATTATAATAATACTAACACTAAAGAGATTATAACCAATATTGTGGAAGGGGTGCCCAATAACATTTGGCATAAAAATGAAGCTGTGTGTTTGCAAACCTTACTCATATATGTTCATAGAGCACATAAATACAATAGTTCTATGGACCATATAATATACTGATGATGAAATAGTGTTCACTAGATGTTATAAAACATCCAACATTGAGATTACTATTTTAAATTGGACATTTATATAATGCAATAAGCATAATCGCTAAGGTAATCAAAACCCATCATATTAACAACCATTCACAAAAAATTATTTACTTGGGAGACCGTAAAACAATGTTCCACTTAACATCTAAGAAAGATGATATGCCATTCAGGGAACAAATAATAATGATTAGATTCGGGCCCTAATATAAACTGAACCAAGTACACATCAATGAAAAATGAACAAAAGAAATATTCCATATACTTTTTGACCAAGCTTTCTTATGTTTGTCAAACAGGTGCAAAGCACAGTATTGAAGCTCTATTGTTGGTAACCACAATTATGGAATAATTATCCAAACATTTATGATCATCATGCCCTAATATAAATGCATTTATTTGTGTCCATATCCATATAATGAATTGTTCATAGGGCCAGTATTAGTCATAGTTCCTTAATGAAGGCTTTAGACAATAGTCACTGTTGTTTATAAAAGATAAAATGGAACACTGTCCACCAGAGTTTGTTTTAAATAGAATATTAGATATTTTATATTGGTACTGTTAGGTGTGCCTGAGGACATATTAGGTGAAATAGTATTGTCATAAGTGAGCACCAAACATCTTAGTACCCATGCACGATTGTGTAGAAAAAGAAACAGTCCCAATATAAAATATTGATGCAACCGCACGATAAACTTCACAACAGAGATGGTAGAATTAGATGCAGGAAGATGACGATGACGACTCATCAAATTACATATACAGGCCCTGAAATAATTAGCATCAAGCACATCGCTTAACATATATTAGAGAAAAAAACCTTAATAACAGTGATTATACATTACTTCAATACCCCCATACATATCAGAATATGTTCCAGTAATATGTCCATCAAAGAACTTCAGTAATGCTGGTCGTAGCACGATATAGCTTATATATGCTATATCGTGCTACAATATTATTGTGTATTGGGACTGCTATTTTTTATGTAGTGGAATTTTGCGACTAGTGTTATTCACTAACTCCTTTTGACACCATCATCAAAAGTAAACCTAGCTGGTTATGTGCCTCAAAGATTCAGTTATTGGGTCACTATACTACTAGTTTCAACTACATAGAGGATGATGTTAACCAGAGAAGGGGCCACACATCTTATGTGATAAGACGTCGCTTTTTCTACATTGAATTCTACCATTTTTGGTGCGGAACCTATCATATCCACTAGGAAACCGTAATATCTTTTTTTCAAGACAATTTCTCGTGGACACATTTTCCATTTGGATTATCATATTTTCTGATCTGGTGGTGAATTACGACCAGCATTACTGAAGTTCTTTGATGGACATATTACTGGAACATATTCTGATATGTATGGGGGTATTGAAGTAATGTATAATCACTGTTATTAAGGTTTTTTTCTCTAATATATGTTAAGCGTTGTGCTTGATGCTAATTATTTCAGGGCCTGTATATGTAATTTGATGAGTCGTCATCGTCATCTTCCTGCATCTAATTCTACCATCTCTGTTGTGAAGTTTATCGTGCGGTTGCATCAATATTTTATATTGGGACTGTTTCTTTTTCTACACAATCGTGCATGGGTACTAAGATGTTTGGTGCTCACTTATGACAATACTATTTCACCTAATATGTGCGAATTCATCTAATATTCTATTTAGAACAAACTCTGGTGGACAGTGTTCCATTTTATCTTTTATAAACAACAGTGACTATTGTCTAAAGCCTTCATTAAGGAACTATGACTAATACTGGCCCTATGAACAATTCATTATATGGATATGGACACAAATAAATGCATTTATATTAGGGCATGATAATCATAAATGTTTGGATAATTATTCCATAATTGTGGTTACCAACAATAGAGCTTCAATACTGTGCTTTGCACCTGTTTGACAAACATAAGAAAGCTTGGTCAAAAAGTATATGGAATATTTCTTTTGTTCATTTTTCATTGATGTGTACTTGGTTCAGTTTATATTAGGGCGAATCTAATCATTATTATTTGTTCCCTGAATGGCATATCATCTTTCTTAGATGTTAAGTGGAACATTGTTTTACGGTCTCCCAAGTAAATAATTTTTTGTGAATGGTTGTTAATATGATGGGTTTTGATTACCTTAGCGATTATGCTTATTGCATTATATAAATGTCCAATTTAAAATAGTAATCTCAATGTTGGATGTTTTATAACATCTAGTGAAACTATTTCATCATCAGTATATTATATGGTCCATAGAACTATTGTATTTATGTGCTCTATGAACATATATGAGTAAGGTTTGCAAACACACAGCTTCATTTTTATGCCAAATGTTATTGGGCACCCCTTCCACAATATTGGTTATAATCTCTTTAGTGTTAGTATTATTATAATTGCATATGCTCATATAAACCTTTTGAGTATAGTTGTATTTCATGTTTATTATTAGTCTGTTTGTTACAATATTGTGGGTTTGTGTCCTGCATGATTGCAATAATATACCAAAAAATTTTTGCAACCCACATTGGACCATTCTATGCTTTACAAATATGCTAAATGTGTTTCGTCACATATGTGCTAATAGGTATACTATCACCCTCATAAAAATTACTTTAAATAACTCAATATTGGGCTTGCTAGATTGCCTCAATTAGTACACTGTACTGTATAAGGTTTCCTCTCATACAAGTGGACTGTTTATCTCTATACTAAATATACATATTAGAGGACCCTTAGGATAATTATTGTGATATATTTATTACTCTAATACTCAATATAGATATATTTTCAACTGTGCACTAATAGGCTTATATCACCAGTTGTTTACTCTGGTGCACGTTTCCGAAATAAATGTAATAGTCATATATAAAATTGGGGTTTATTGAACTACATAGTGTGTACAGTTAGGCTTTATTTCTTACCTCTGAGACCATTAAGAATAAAAATATTTTACATCTATATTATTTAGTATAATTTGGATGCCAAGCAATGGTTTGGGATTAATATTCAATATACCATTATTGTCCTGTATATGACGTGGCTATAAGGTGTATCATTTAGGTACTGATAGTATATTGCCATTATTGTCTGATTATTTTTAGAATTAAGTACAGGACGTGGTTATACTGACAATAATTTGGACAATATAAAACCAACCATGGATTTAAATAAAATATTTTTGAACTTGTCGGCAGATAAGGATGATCTTGCACCTTTTGGTATTGGTGATGAATCAATGGCCTCTGGGAATATTATTTCCATGAAGCCTGAACAAAAATGTGAAAAAAAAATTCCTGAACTCAATAAAAACATGAAAACACTTAGATCTTGTGTTTGGCACCACAAATTACTTAAAGCCTATTTGGCTAAGGGCATTTGCCCAAGGGGTCTCAGGGTTAAAATTCAGCCTTTAGTGGCAGACCCTGATGAAAGCTTAACTTCAGAATGGTCTGCAATCCAACAAGAGTGTTCAACCAAATTTGTAAATTCTTTATCTGACTATTATGCTAGGACTATTGATAAAGAAACCAGTTCAGTTCTAAAGTCCATTGAAGAATGTAACTACTACCAAAATGAAAGTTACTTTCCTGCCCTACTTTCGAAACTTAGTACTGAATTACTAAGTTTTGATACTATTTTGAAAGAAAGAAAAATCAAAAAATTCACTCGTGATCTTTCGGATTATGAGAAGGGGCAACCTTTCAAAAATGTTAGACATGTTAGATTCCAAGATGGGCAGAATAAAAACAAAAATTCATTTAATTATAAAAGGAAACGTCCGCATTCTATACTGAAAGGACGTGCTAGTAATATTGAATCTACAGATTATGACACTTCATCAGGGACAGACACGGAGACACAGTCCACTTTGGATTCCCCCACTCCCAAACGAAAAAATTGTACATCCCCTTTAGGGAACATAGAGGGAGGAGGGGTGGCAGGAAGCACAGGAAAAGTTACAAGCCTACAAAATTTGATGCAAATACTGACAAACAAGTAAATAATGTATACAACATTTCAAGTACTGAACTTACAGTTGAACAAACATCATTACTTAATAAAGGATTATCTTTCATTCCGGGTTTTTTTGTGCCTGAGGATAATTTCACACAAGATTTATTTTCATTTTGTAGACTTATTAATCTCAAATTATTTTTTCAGGATAAAGAAGATGCTGTACAATCACAGACTGATTCTTTCAAATATCATTCTTCATCATTCACACCCCCCATGCATCCTACTGTTAATCTATTTTTGCGCAGTGTTCTTAATGAGTTACACTTTCAATACAATCATTGTTCACCAATTTCCAACAACATGACTGATGTGGATATATCCTGTTTAGAAGAATTAGTACGCAATAAAGATTTGGTCATTATCAATGCAGACAAGGGAGGGGCTGTGGTAGTATTAGATTGGAGCTATTATGATATTGAAGCACATAAACAATTGGATGATGCTAGGTACTATACAAAAATGCCACTTGATCCCACCCCAGTGTTTAAAAAAGAAATAGATGAATTCTTACACTCTGCTCTTGATAATGGCATTATATCCAAAAAAAACGTTTAACCATTTAACAATCTCTGACCCCACTAGACAGTATATCTATTTCCTGCCGAAAATACATAAAGATCTCTTACATCCACCCGGTAGGCCGATTGTGTCGGGCATGGGATCATTAACCGAACCCCTTTCTGAATTTCTGACTATGCATTTGAAACCTTTGTTAAAATTTGTCAGATCACGTATACAGGACACTACTCAATTTTTGGGTATTGTGAATGACATGCAGTTAGATTCTGATTGGTGGCTCTGTACTTTGGACGTGTGTTCATTATATACTAATATTCCACATTGGGCGGGATTGGATGCTATTGAATTTTGGTTGCATCAATCCAATATGTATCCACCAGGATTCAATACTTTTTTATTAAGTGTAACTGAGCATGTGTTGACCAAAAATGTTTTTTTCTATAATCAGGAATGTTTTCTACAAATCAAGGGTACAGCAATGGGGGCATCCTTTGCCCCCATATATGCTGACCTATTTATGGCTTATATAGAACAGATTATGATTTATGATGATACTCATAATCTTTTTCTACCTGATATTGACATCTGGCGTAGATATTTGGATGACTGCTGGATGGTGTGGAGATCGGATGTTTCATACCTTCAAGAATTCATGGAATACTTGAATGATAACAAATGGGGAATACAATTTACTATTACCTATGATCAAAAATCAATAACTTTTTTGGATGTTTTGATAACTAGGAATTTGGATAATACTCTAAAAACTGAAATTTATAGAAAATTTCCCCAATATAACACCATTCTCCACGCCCAGCTTTCATCCAAAACACATCACAAAAACATTCCAAAATCACAATTTATTAGAATTAGACGGAATTGTTCTGATAATATCAGTTTTGGTCATCATGCTCAAGATTTGTACAATAGATTTATTGATAGGGGTTATAGCTCAGGGTATGTTACAATGGCTCGTCATTATGCATCAGGCTTACACAGATCAAATCTATTGACGCACAAGAAGAAATCTATAAAGACAAATACATTGCTTACAACAACATATGGTAGAAATACTAATAACTTTATCAATATTATTCAGGATAATTGGAACATATTGGAAGCAGACACTAGGATTAGAACAATCATTCCAAATAAATGTTTATTCTCCTTTCGTAAAGGAAAGAATCTGGCGGGTTACTTCAATCATTACAAACATCATTTTGAATCTACTTTACCTAATGTATATCAAACAACGATTTTGGGGGACAAACTTATTGGTTGCTTCCCTTGTGGCCACTGTGTGAATTGTAAATCTATTGTGAAAACAAAATAATTCACCAGTAGGAATAGTAATAAAGTGTTTGATATTCAATTTTTTGCAAATTGCAATACTGATTGGGCAATATATACGGCTTGTTGTACATGTCACTGCTTTATGTTGGGCAAACCTCTCGCCTATTAGACTACGGGTGTCGGAACATCTTAGTGACATTAGATGTAAAAAGACATCTAATGCACTATATAAACACACTCTTATACACAACACGGCACAATTTCATTTTACAATTATTGATAAAATTATTGGTGACAGAACAAATAAAGGGGGTTGGCATAAAAAACTGGACCTAAAAGAAAAGAAATGGATCACCAAACTTGGTGCATTATTTAGTCCAGGTCTTAATGAATGTTTATAAAAATAATATGTAAGCACAGTATGTCATTTCTTGAGATATAATATTGTTTATTGAATATATAATATAGGTTGTCCTAAAAAAGTGTCAGATGTATAATACTAATGAATATTTATGAGCATATTAATGTTCTATTTAACCTATCATGTCAAGTTAGGCTATATAAAAGCTGCTTATGATTGGCTCTATTGTAAAACACTGAAGAAGGCCAGGTTTAAACCCGGGCCGAAACCGGTATGTTATGAGTCTTTATGTGGCTTTGGTAGTTTATTAAACTACCTTTTTTCAACGGTTCACCAGTTGCTGGCTTGTTTCTTTTCTTTTTTGTTTTTGGGAATACAGTCCCAAACATAAGGACATATTTCGAATATTCATCTTATAAACTTAGAAAAATTGCTAGAATAAAAGGTTTTGTGTTACTATGGACTTTCTGAAGAATATGAAGTCTGAAATTCAAATGGCTGTCAATTTTATTTATTTAACATTTGTTAACCAGGAAAGTCTGACTTGGAACAAAAGCCCATTTTCAGCAGAGGCCCAGGGAGAAATACTGCATACATATGTCTTGTAACATGGGAGGACACCAGAGAAAACTCACACATAAACACAGGGAGGACATGCAGACTCCAAACAGAAGGCACCTTAGCCAAGAATTGAACCAGAGAATCTCTAGCTGTGAGGCAAGAATGCTACCACTGCACCATCAACTATTTAAGGAATTAAAACTTCAGAAACCACAGATTTTATGAGGAACAGAACAGAACAAAATGAGACAAAAATATGTAAAAGTTTCACAAATGGTGGTGGGTAGGGAATTCAGGCTCTTGTTACCTGCACACAGGGTACAGAGTTCAAGCCTGAGGTATTCTCTAATCACCACCTGAGTTCTCTCTATAGTCACCAGTATAAATCAACACACACACCTTCCCTTCATTCATACCTTCAATGATGATAATAAACTGTTGTTTGCTTCATTCATACCTGCTGGCGCTGCAATGATAATAAAATCCACAGCTTCAGAATCCAAGCTCTGCAATGATAATAAACTCCACAGCTTCAGCTTGTCTCTGCATTTGCTCCGGAACCAGTTGCAAATGTTCCAAGACTGCTGACCTTGCAGTCCGATCCCCTTCCAGTCTATGTGGTTAGCACCACATAGACTTCTGGGGCATCAGCAGTCTACTGCTTTATTCCTGAATCCGGACTGGTAAGGCAGCAGTCCAGATTCACCTTCTATGTGAGGGAGAAGTTATTAGATTGTACCATTGTGGTTCACAGCTGGAGGGGGGGGTCTCTGCAGTCTGATATCACGAGCCGCCACTGTGTAATTAGCTTATACAACAGACAATTGCAATGAAGGAGGGGAGGGAAGTACTTTCAAAATCATATTACTGTAATGACCAGAGGCTAGAGACACTACCTTATAAACCACAACAGGAAAAGCATGGGATGGTTGGGAAAATTTTTAAGGAAAAAGCAGGCTAGCTAGAGAGGTATCCAATCAAATAAAGCCAATTTTTGAGGTCTTTCAGAACTTTATCTTAATGTCTCAGTGAGGGTGGGACATACACAAATAAGAGAATTGAAAAGCACTGGAGTGCAACTTCTCTGAGCTACATGTCAATAACTCCAGGCAGGTTAGAATTTCAGAAAATGTATTTTATTGTCTCAGTGAGGCATGGGGCAAACACCAAGAACAGCAGAACAGGGGAACAAAAACACACTGTAATGCAACTTTTAGCAGGTAAATGTTAATCAGAATATAAAATTGTATTCCTTCTCATTATGTTGTAAGGTTCTCAGAATATGCTTATACTTATAAAAATAAGTATCTGTCTCAGGGTGATGCATGCTCTAGGGAAATACTGTAAAGATCTGACTGTAGTCTGCCTCAAATAAAACCCTTGGAAACATAATGTGGAAAATTTATCTATTTATGAATAGCATAGCACCATTCTTGAGAATTACAAAAATGATTCTAATCTAGCAATCTACAGGCTAAATTTTTAATGCATAAACAATACAAAATCAGCAGTTTCTCAGTTTAGGTTGTACTTTTGGAAAATCCTCCAAGTACAATTAGCTGATTATTATATCAAATAGTAAACTCTACATTCATCATCTACATGACAGCTCAGATTGTCTAATTTCAGGAAACTTCCATTTCTGAATAAGTTTTACTTATGTTTAACAGTGCTCTGTTCATACACAGTTTGTTATAAAGCAAGGTCAAAGCAAAATGCTGATGTATCCATTTGTCTCCACAAATATTTCTAGCTACATTTTTCTGGCAATGTCTTTTGTTCACACTGCAACTCTTGCAAACAAAGCTCAGCTACATTTTCTTATCTCAACTTGCAATAAGCAACTGCATCATGATTTCTCAAATAATTATGCAGAACACAATTATATTTTCTCTTATAGCTTGCATTGAAATACTTGAGAAACAACAATGGGACAACCACGGCAAAGCACATATATTTAATAGACAATAAACAGATAAGTGCTTTCGGAGATGCCTCTTTCATCAGATCAATACAAAAATATAAAATCAGTCTGCATATAATACACTTGAAAAACCAATTATGTTAATTAAAACCTTTAACCAATTAACATTTTCTAGCCTTTAAAATAGGTTTTAAATGTATAAGACCATTTAAGCCTGGTGGAACATCAGCTCTCAAATCAGCTATCCAGTGAGTCTCTTTAACTTCTGTGGCATTCTTTATATCACCATGTCTAAGTGCAGGAGTATAAATATTCAAAACCATAAATTTAAAATCATGCTGTGGAAATTCATTAAAGTGTTGAGCTACTGCACTTCTTTGCACATTTCTCCGTATATCACCCATATACTGTAAAATACATTCCTTTAACATTCTATTGGTTTTACCAACATAAAAAGAAATGCATTCTGAACAGGTTGCTATATAAATCACATTTTTAGTAGAACAGCATACATAATGTGAACACTTATATATCCTTATGATAACAGGATGCTCAAACACATTATCAGTCTTAATATACCTGCATGCCTCACATCTTTTACATGGATATGTACCTAATTTGTCACTATATAATTTACCTAGATTATTCATATTACCAGGTCCTGGTCTATAACACAACAGACTCTTTAAATTATGAGTTCTCTTGTAGCTGAAGTTTGGCACATCACCTACTATATTTTTCATCTTGTCATCAGACAATAGTATCTTCCAGTTATTTTGTATTATATCCTTTATATTTCTTAAATCAGTACTAAAAGTAAAGGGTATCCTAACCTTACATATATTTCTCTGTCCCTTATTAACTGAATCTCCAGTATTCTTTGAATACCAAGGTCTACCTTTCCCATTTCTCATGGATTTAGCCCTTTCTGATGCTTCCCTAACTTCCCTACTTTTGTAACCACATTCTAACAAATTATTCTCTGTTACATTTATATGATGTAAAAAAATCACTTTCCTTACTACAAAGTCGGGAAGTTCTCAGAAGCTGATTATCCATGACATTCTTAAAAATATGGTGGGGGTGCATGCTACCACTATCCAAGAGAACATTTTTCCAGCATGACTTATGATATAACAAAGTACCAGTGGTGGCTGGTGACTTCAAATCAAAGGGGGGCTGCAAGAGACAGCTGAATGGGTGGGGGGGGGGTCAATGGGAATGGGTGTGGCCAACTAGAAAGGGGAGGAGCTATGATCAAAACCACAAAAACTGTAACTTTAATTAAATACGCTGCCCTGGGTGCCAAACTATCATTATGAGAGTCCAATCAAGAAAAAAGGAAAGTGTAGAAGAAAAAAAATATTTCAATCCATTGGCTGCATGGCAGCTTACTTAATATCCAGATGGAAACAAAAAGGTTGCGAGGCATGAAAAAATAAATTACTTTTTAAATACATTACTGGAATGCCAGTTAAAATCAAGTATAAAAAAACAAGCAGCACTCAACTCAAACCACTTCTCCTTGCACTGTGGTTCTAATTATAATTTATATTCAGCTTTATTAAAATACCAAGTAACATGCTGAAAGTAGCAATCTCTGTGATACCCCCACTTGTAAAAATGTTTCTTATCCGAAAAAGACCTGCTGCCTGACAGCAACTATCTACTTGTTTCATGGGGAAAACATGATCAAAGTAAAAAATGAAAAGCAAACAGGAAACAAGCTCAACATACATTGCTTAAAGGATTACTGCACAGGATATGGACCACACATGATAGACTGGCATTCTGTTTAGTTTGCAGGTAAAGCCTGTAATGAGCTCTTAAAATAATGTAATCCTGTCCTTTATTACAAATACTGTCATATGCATTTCAATACCCAAGGCTTATATGTTATCTAGTTATGTAAGTATTCTCTGCATGGCAACAACAGAAAGGCTTTCAATGTTGGCAATTCATTAACAGTATGCTTATTAAAACTTACTTGCATCTTACAATCTCAGACAGGCTTACCAGATGATTGTTAAAGCATTGCTACTTAAACACAGAGCAACAGGCACTTTCTGAATAATAAGCATAAATCAACAGTATAAAAATATGACAGAAACCAGAACATTCTGCAAAATCAAGGACAGATGAAAAGCCATTGTAGTACTTGTGTCTACCTTGGATGGGGGGATAGTCTGCACATTTACACTGCATATTGTTCCTTGCCTTGCTTGGACATATCCAGAGTCACTACATAGGGGAATGGGGTGCAACAAGTATGTCACAATTTGAAATGTCTCTGGCTGACTGCGATGGCCCTGACACATTTGTCATACCTCTCAACCTCAGAGCAAGAAATCTGAACAAAGCCATACATAGAAGTGGGAAAAAGGCCCAAAAATAAGGACAATTTTTAAATATTGCTCTTATAAACTTAGAAAGATAATAGAACAGTAGGTCTTGCATTAGTATGAATTTTCTGAAGGGTATGAAATCCGAAACTGAAACGTCTGTCATTATTTTCTAACTTCAGTCTTTTATGATTTGCCACTAATTTGCCAAAAAAAACACAATTTTATGAAAAATGGACCAAAAATGTGATTCAAAAATATAAAACAGCCACACAATACAGCTGGGAACCTGCAAAG
The DNA here is from genome assembly GCF_019279795.1 of Protopterus annectens. Classification (NCBI taxonomy): domain Eukaryota; kingdom Metazoa; phylum Chordata; order Ceratodontiformes; family Protopteridae; genus Protopterus; species Protopterus annectens. The sequence goes on from NC_056729.1 coordinate 1,583,549,664, forward strand.
AAGGGACACTTTAATATTAGTTCTGCTAACTTGAGCAGCTGACAAAATAAAAGAATATGCATGCATTTCTGAAATAAAGGCAATCTATAACTGACTATTACAGTTAATTATTAATTGTAAACCCTCCATGTTTTCTTCCAAAATTGCCATTTTGAGGAGAGATTATTAGGGGAAGAGCAACATTTTGAACCAAAATCGGGTACAGTTGAGAGGTTTGGATATGCCTAATTCTATAAATCAATTTATTTGCACGTACCTCTCAACCTGTTAATGCAGGAAATCTGGACAAGGCCAAATATATTGGGGGAACTTATAAACAGTACTAAAAATTGCTCTTGTATAAACTGAGACAGTTGACAGAATAACAGGTCTTAGGTCTTGCTTTAGCATGCATTTTTCTGAAGGTTATAAAGTCTGAAACTCAGTGTCTGTCATTATTTAGTGACTTCATTCCTAAATGATTTGACAGAAAACCACAAATTTTATGAGGAACAAACCTAAAATAAGAAGCAAAAATCTCTTCATTCTGCAAATATCTGGACAGTTGAGAGGTATAGTTCAGCCGGGGCTGTCTGAGTTTGCTGCCTTCCCCCCTCAAAATCATGGTCTAATGGAGCTTCCCCCCTACAGCCATTCCAATGAACCATTACTTGGCTATTTCACCCCATTTACCATAAACACTAACCGGGAAAACCCAAAAAACAAAAAACATAAACACTAATGTGCATACTGCTTTACTTCTGTGATGATTTGGACTTCATTTGAAAGTTTTATTTTGAATTTTACAGTGCAAACACTAATAGATATCATATCTGCTAAACAAAGCAATGCAGTCTCACAATGAAAACAGACTTTAAAACTTCTCTGCCCTTGAAAACTCACATTCACTGAAACAGCATTGAAACCCACATTCAAAGAAAATACATTTTGCCAGTGGCAGATTAACTTTGGGTTTGGACTGTTTTCAAATCACAGGCCCCTTGCACATGAAACATACGCATGCTCTTTCATACACCTTCCTGATTGTATTAAATTATATTCCTTGTACAATACAGTACAGTTTTAGAGGGTGTTTTAAATTTGTTTTGAAATGTTTCCAGTAAACAATGAAACAAAATGCATGCACCAGTAATGACAAAACGGCCCAATTCAGAACATTTCGATCATAAAAGTCTACTCAGACTTCTACAGTCCACCAGTATCAGTACATATGCACAATCTCTGAAGTAAAAGTCATCTAAATAATTCCACATTAAAGAGATCTGTCACTAATGAAGAGGCTGCTGCTAGCAAACAACTTTATATTTCATTATTTCATCTACAAATAAAGTGCCCGTTACCCTTGAGGAATAAATTGCCTGTCTTACACTAAAAAAATGATAAGCTAGCAATATTGTACTAGGGAATGGATGGCAAACAATAACAGGTTCATATTTACTAGGTATCTTCGCCAAAAAGGAGTGCAGCATCCACCCCCTTTGCAAAGTATAGTATCAGCAATGCATCTGTCTACTGTGGGAGTAGAACCCACAGCCTTCTGCATCAAAAGCAAGTATACTACCTGTTGTGCTATTAACAAGGCAAGCAAACTCAGCATAAGCAGAACTAAACTTTTGCTCCCCTGCAGCTCTCAGCTTCTTGTAAAATCTACTCACTCAGCTATATCTCTGACCTTTGCAGCACAAAGAAATCTGGAAAAAGCCAAAGTTTATTGTGGGGGGGACAAAAGCCCAAAAACCAGGGACGCATTTTAAACATTGCTTGTATAATGTTGGAAAGTTGCTAGAATAAAATGCTGTGTTACCACCATACATTTCCCTGCCAAGCCTTAAACCCAGGACCCTGTGCAAAACAGTCAGAGCAACATACCACTATGCCAAATCAGCTGTTTTTTGAAAGAGGAAGACGGAAACTTAAATGGCTACCATTTAGTGAATTCAGTTCTCACCATAGCACAGCTGTCAACCTCTTAGCACAAAACACCTGAACAAAGCCAATAATGGGTGAATACAGCCCCCAAACATTCAGTGAATTCAGTTCTCACCATAGCTCTCAATCTCTTAGCAAAAAACACCCGGACAAACCCAGTAATGGAGGAATATAGCCCCCAAACATATTCAGTGAATTCAGTTCTTACCATAGCTCTCAACTTTAGCACAAAAAATCTGGATGAAGCCAATAATGGGGGAATACAATCCCAAAAATAGGAACAAATTTCAAATATCCATCTTATACACTTAGAAAATTGCTAGAATAAAAGCTTTTGCGTTACCATGCACTTTCTGAGGAATATGAAGTCGGATATTCAAATGCATGTCATTTTTAACATTTATTAACCGGGAAAGTCTGACTTGGAACAAAAGCTAATTTTTAGCAGAGGCCCAGGGAGAAACACTCCAGATAAGACACGTGTCTTTATAAGATGGGAGGACACTAGAGGAAACAAACACAGGGAGGGCATACAGACTCCACAGAAAAGGTAAGGCACCCCAGCCAGGAATTAAACCAAAGAACCTGTAGCTGTTAGTGCATTGGTGCAGTGGTAGCATTGTTGCCTATCAGCTTTGCAAGGACACAAATACAGAAACCACAGATTTTATGAGGAATAGAACAAGTATGAGGGAAAAATCTGCAATGTTTTTACAGATGGTGGTGGGTAGGGAATTCAGGCTCCTGCCACCTGGGCTCAAGGTACAGGGTTCAAGCCTTATTCTCTACCCATCACCATGTAGCACCTGGGGCATTACACACACACACACACACCTCCATAAAATGTGAATCCACTATCTGTCCTCCACAAAACAGTCTCCTGCGATAGATGGCTAGTCCCATGAGAGTAGCAGGCTGGAGCCGCTTTCCTGCCAGTGATGCAGTCTGGTTTCCTTTTGGTCTGTGCAGTCATCACTGCACAGACCTCTGGGCTGCAAAGGCAGAGTTTCCTGCCTTTCCTATCCGGACTGCCTAACAGAGCAGTCTGGACCCCTGGAATGAGCATGCATGCGTGCATGGAGTGCTCAGGAACCATGCACGCATGTGTGGAGCCCGTGATTTTTTTTTTTTAATTTTATTTTTCAAAAAGTTTATTGTACAGATGGGGGGGGGGCTGCAGGACAGGGGTGCTGCAGTCCTGCAGTCCTATAGCACGAGCCACCCCTGCAAAGTACTTATTTTACCCCCTTCAACCACTTTTAATAAAATATCCAAGACTTCTATAAAAATTTACTGATGAATGCACAGTAAATCATAAAAATGTGGTGGTTGTCTCTAAATAGTTAACAAAGGCATCCAATTGTTGTATATCTCCTTTCCACAAAAAAAAGACATCATCCACAAATCTGCGATATTACACCCATATGTGCTAGCCACCTATTTTCTTCAGTTAAAATATATCTCTTTGTGAGGTATTTCTGCGGCCTTTCTAGTTGTTGTGTAGTAAAACCACCTCTAAGGCCAAGAAGGACAACTTAGACCTATGTTTAATAAGGCTGTCTATGTGTTAAGAGACTCTTCACATTTTTACAACTAAGTGAATATATGGATAGCTTGAATTCAAATGCAAGATTTATTTTTGTGACCCTAGATGTAAAAAAATCTCTTTACAGTCATTCCTAATGATATAGGGCTAAGGTATATATATTGCTTTAATGAAAGTGTAGCATATATGGACAAAAAATATGCTGAACGTATATGCAGACTGTTGAGTATTGTACTTGAGAACAATGTGTTTGCCTTTGAACAGAAGTTTTATTTACAGCATTGGGGTGTTGCCATGGGCACACCCTGCTCTAACAGCTATGCAAACTTGGTTCTAGCTGAATGGGAAATAAGATATATTTTAACTGAAGAAAATCCGTGGCTAGCACATTTGGGTTTATATTGCAGATTTGTGAATGATATTTTTTTTTGTGGAAAGGGGATATACAACAATTGAATTATAATTGAATTATTTTCTGTTTAAACTGTGAGCTTTGGCCAGCTAAGACATGCATGCAATCAACTGAACACATAAGTGAAGTTAAGTAAATTTTTATCTGTACCTTTTTCAAATAAAACACGATTTAAATTAATTTGTTTGTGTTGCATTGAGCAATATCAAGTTGGAAGTTTTTCAGTAGGTCCCTATCCACCATCCCTGTTTTTGTTTTGCTGTTAATCTTGGTGGCTTTGAAACTGCCTGCCCCTCTTGTAAATTTGCACTTGGATACTCCTCCTGGGCCCATCTCATTTGTTCACTCAAAAAAAAAAAAAAAAAATTTTATCTGCTTTTACTGTATTTGTGTTTCCTCCTACTTTATTTTGCTTTTGCATCATCTTAAAAGTACTCAATTGTATGTACTGCTTGGTGTAACTCATTCTAAGTCTTTTGGATTAAGCACTTGGGCTTCAGACCAGTTGTTTTACATTAGGAAGGTTTGTGGCCTGCACTGTGGTGGCAGGACAGATAGCTTACATCCTTCTAGGTTGGGAACTGCTGATTGAGGGCTCAGTGTCTGTTATTCTAAAAGTGTATTAGTTCTGGTTTAAGCACTTGGGCTTCAGGCCAGTTATTTTACTTTAAGAAGGTTCGTGGTCTGCACTCTTGTGGGAGGAGAGGCTGGACTCTGCCCTTCTGAGCTGGGAATTTCTGGTTAAAGGCTTATAGTGCCTGTATATTTGAACTGTTTCTTACTGAAATTGGTACACCTTGTTTGCTGTAGCATAGACTAGATCCAGGCCTGCTGAATCTAGTTTTGTTTGTATGCTTGTTGTTGTTTGCTTGTTATTTCCCTGAAATGCTAATTCCACCTGAAACGCGGCTTTTCAGCATTTCTGTGGATCCCTAGTGATATCTGCATTGCTTACTGTACTTATTTCCTTGTTTCACTTGAAAGAAAGTTACTGTTTGTCATTTTTGCATTTAAGTTACCTGTAACACATTGCATTTAAGTTAACTGGCACTTGCTCACTAAAGCAATTATATAAGTCAGCACTAAAAAATTAAAAGCACTACACCCTCACAAACTCCTCTTGAGTACCTTGTTCCCCATTGGCCCTTTTTTCAATTATAAAGGAATTCCCAATACTATTCTAGCATGTCCAAAGGTCAGTTGTCAATCTCCTCTCCGGTCCAGCTGATTAATCTGGGAATCTTGAGGCAATGTTGCAACTGCCTCATGTACACAGACAACCCTCTCCTCCTCCCAACAAATTCCAACACATGTGAGAGATGCAACCATATAGCCAAACTGGAGGCTAAGCTCTCTCAACTCAGTACTGGCGTAACCAGTCAGGAGGAGAAGGAAACCACACTCACTACAATTCCAGTCTCACATAGACCTACCACGACAGCAAACCAAACACATAAACACACAAAAACATATTCAGAGGCTCTAAATAAAAATCTGCCTAAGCAGCAAAGAACTCCAAAGCAGACACCCAAGCAACTGCTACCCCAAAACAAAACACGTGCAACACATAGCTCACAAAGCCAGTGTGCCAAACAGTCACAGCCCTTAAGGCTAAACAACACACCTGATATACTTGAAATAGGTGACTATCGTTAGGCACACTGACGTCCCGCTCACCAGGCTGAACAAGGAGAAGGTCACGGTGAGCTGCCTGTCGGGCGCTAAGATCTGCCACATAACACAAGCACTCAGGTCACTCCAAGGCAAGTACAAATATGACTCAGTCATTGTCCATGCTGGTGTGAATGACCTGAGACATACCTCCCTGGACTACATGAAAAGAGACATAGAGGAGCTCTCTGAGCATGTAGCCCAGGCCGGGTTGACCATGACCTTGAGTAGCATCTTACCCTCACCAAGAATGATGCCACAATATGAAGACAAGATGATCAATTTCAACAATTGGCTTAAGTATTGGTGTCATTCAAAGGGGATCCAATGCCTGTCAGTCTGGGATGACATGCTCGACAAGCCACGATGCTTCGCTAGGGGCAGCTTGCACCTGTCACCCCTGGGCTTTCGGATATTGGCAAAGGCTCTTGCTACCCCCATAGTGCCTTTTTTAGGAAAGGCTCAAAAGACAAACCCACCTCCATAGGTATCACAAGGGATAAGAAACTAAGAGTAATGCTACTCAACGCCAGAAGTCTAAACCTCAAGATGCACGCACTTGAAACTCTCCTTAGCATGGAGAACATCGATATCTGTGCAGTAACAGAAACCTGGTTCAAGGCTCCTGAGAGCACCACAGCACTACCAGGTTATACCTCATACCGTGCTTTTCGGCCCCAAAACTTGGACCGTACCACAAAAGGAGGGAGAGTATCAATATTTGTCAAAGATACCCATACCTCCAGGTTGGTGGCACAGCACGAAGCATCAGAGACTATCCATGTGCAACTAACAGTGGGTAAAACTGCCTTCCAGTTTATAGCCTGTTACAGACCACCTTCCCAAACCCAGGAACCCCACTTGGCCTTCCTGAGAACACTGGAAAATATGAAGGTCTCTCCAAACACCATTATATTGGGCAACTTCAACTACCCAAACATAGACTGGGAGCATTACTCTAGCTCCAACACCTTAGCCCAAAGTTTCCTAGAATTTATAAACTCAAATGCTATGGAACAACCTGCTACCACTCCCACAAGAGGGGAAAACATACTGGACCTGATCATCACCAACATGGGGACTCTTTGCTCCAGACCAGAAGTGTATCCCTCACTGGTAAGATCAGACCATAAACTAATCTCACTGAATATTCACATCCCGACCCCACCCCCTGCCCAGAAAACCACAGTGAAAAACTTCTCTAAAGCAAATTTCACACTCCTCAAAACCAAGGTGGAATCCTTCAAAGCCCCCGGGCCTGTGGAAAATACGGCCCAGACCGCAGAATCCTTTATAAACGCATTCTATGAACACCTTCAGGAATGCATGGATCATGCAATCCCAAATAAAACCAAGACCCAATCCTTCAAAGGCAGATGTCCTGTCTGGTGGACCCCAGCCATAAACAAACTATACAATAGAAGGAGGAAGCTACTACATGATAGAGCAAAATCCCTAAAAAACTACGGGCACTCATAAAATTGTCTAAGGCCAGCCTAGAGAGAAAAATTGCACAGGACACTAAGGATAATCACAAGGCTTTCTTTAGTTATGTTAGTAACCTGGGTGGGAATTCCCAGATATGCTCTGAATTAGTCCAAAATGACAAAAAATACACCAAACCCACAGACATTGCCAACATCCTAGCTGACAGATTCAGTGCAAACTTCTCCCCCCCTCCCCACCAAAAGGGCAAATATCTCTCCCAGCAGATTGCTGCCCCCCCTGACATCTCAGATGCTCAGGTAAGAGCTGCCCTCTCCAAAGCAAAAACCACAGCATCAATGGGACCAGACGGTGTCCCAGGCTGCGTCCTACATGAACTCCAAGAAGAGCTAAACCCAAACATAAAACTACTGTTCAATCTCAGCCTTACTACAAGATATGTACCCAAAGAGTGGGGTACAGCAACAGTGGTCCCTCTCCACAAAGGTGGTGCCTCAACGGATCCTGGAAACTATCGCCCCATAAGCCTGACTAGCTTGGTCTGTAAAGCTATGGAAAGGATCATCATGGACCTCATAAACAAAGATATTGGGGACCTATGGACACTGGATCCTACCCAGTTCGGCTTTGTTAAGGGCAGATCCTGCCTCTTAAACCTGGTTGATTTCTTTGAAACAGTCACCAAGGCCATTGACGAGGGGAAGGTGGTTCACACAGCCTACCTGGACCTCGCAAAAGCCTTCGATACAATACCCCCACTCAGGCGTTATAGATAAGCTCACCAGCTTAAATATAAACCCCTATGTCACTAGATGGTTTGCAAACTGGCTCAAGGACAGAACCCACATGGTTAGAATTCCTGGAGCCATGTCAGACTCCAAACCAGTTACAAGTGGCATCCCACAAGGCTCAGTCCTGGGACCTCTCTTGTTCGATATATATTTCTCGGAGGTACAGGCCAACACGGAAGGACTGTGGCTGACCAAGTTCGCAGATGACTGCAAACTAGGCACCATAATCGACTCTCCAGCCAACACAAGCATCCTTCAAAGGGCCTCATAGAAACAGACAACTGGTGCCAGATCCATGGCCTCAAGCTAAACGCCAAAAAGTGTATAGTCATCCCCTTTGGCAAAACAAAGTGCCCTCAAATTACCACATAGGTGGTAATCCATTAAGTACGGAAGAAGTAATTAGGGACCTGGGGACCCAAGTTGATAGCAATCTCTCATTTGACAACCACGTGGCCAATGTGGTTAGAAAAACATTTTATATAGCCCACCTAATCATGAAGGGATTTACATCTAGATCAGGGGAGGTCATCGTGCCTCTTTACTCATCCCTCATCAGGCCCATAATTGAGTACAATGCCCCTTTTGGGATGTACCTTACCAGACACCTGCAGCAACTGGAAAGACCCCAAAGGTACCTCACCAAGAGGATCAAAGGGCTCAAACAGATGCCATATGCTGCCCAGTTAAAGAAACTCCAGCTCTACTCAGTTGCATACTGCCTGCTCAGAGGCGATCTGTGCCTGACATGTAAAGCCATGTCCAACCCGGAATTAATGGACATGCTGCACCTCAGAAAATCCAAATCCCATCGAGCTACTCGCTCGAGAGACTTGAACCTCAGCACTGAAATAAATAGGACATGCTGGAGGGACAGATTCATAACCCAGAGGCTCCCTTCACTCTAGAATAAAATCCCAGTCCAGGTTAGGCAAAGTCCCTCATTGACTCTCTTCAAGAGGAATCTTGATGAGTGGATGGGAGATCGTAGGTTTACCCCGGGTATCACTTCTGTGTCACTGTTAGACAGAGGCACAGTATACTAACCTCGAAAAAGGGCATAGCAAAATTAATTTAAAATGGGTGGCAAAAGCCAAACACACTCTGGCTAGGCTTATAAATACCCTAGGGCAGATAGCCTAGTATGAACCTATGAACCTATGAATGCCTTTATTAACTATTTCGAGACAACCACCACATTTTTAAGATTTACTGTGCATTCATCAGTAGATTTTATAGAATTTTTGGATATTTTATTAAAAGTGGATGAAGGGGGTAAAATAAGTATGTTGTTATATCATAAGTCATGCTGGAAAAATGCTCTGTTGGTTAGGGGCAGCATGCACCCCCACCATATTTTTTAAGACTATCATGGATAATCAGCTTCTGAGAACTTCCCGACTTTGTAGTAAGGAAAGTGATTTTTACATCATATAAATGTAACAGGGAATACCGTAAGGTCCATGATAAGGGGGAATTCAGAGAGATCAATCATATTGCTATTGATTTTAAGATTTGGATTAAGATGAAGAGGTTGTAGAAGGGGAAGAGTATTTTCGAGATTAATGTCTTTAATCATTTTTTGGAATAATCTAATTTTATGCTACAGTAAGGGGAGTAATTTGTTATTATTTAGAGAAAGATGGGAAAGAAATGGGATAGCTTTTGGGTTGATTTTGTTGGAGGTCACATGACGGTGCCAAATCTTCAACCATGCAGGAACATGCGCGTGTGATTTAGTATTCATGTTTGAAATGGACCATAGTCTGTTTGAAGAGATGATCGTATAGTAGAGATGAAAGTTTGGAAGACCCACCCCTCCTTTCTCTTTGGGGAAAGTAAGTTTACAGTAAGAGATCCTGACTTTCTTGGGAAACCAGAGAAATTTTGCTATGTTTTTGTTGAATTTGGAGAATAGGTTGTTTGATATTATATTCGTAGCATTAAATTGATATAGAAGTCTCGGTAAGATATTCATTTTTACAATGGCTACTTTAGAAAGGAATGCTAATTTCAAGAGTTTCCACCTTTGTAAGTCTTGACAAATAAAAGCCCATGATTTTAGTAAATTATTTTGAAGCATAGAGGCTTGGTTGTGTTCAAAATTAATGCCGAGATATTTGATACTATATGAAATATGGAAGGAGGATTCAGGGAAAAAGAAGGATTTATGAGCGTCAGAGTTAATTGGGAGGATATGTGATTTTTTCTTATTAATTTGGAGACTAGAAGCACAAGAAAAGTTATTAATTGCATTTATAATTTTGGGTAAGTCAGAGTTGGGATAGTGAAAGTATAGATTCAAATCATCAGCAAAAGCCGATAAAGCAACTTGTGTGTTTAATATTCTAGGGATCGTGTGGTGCGTATTCTGAACGATATAGAGGAAAAAAGGTTCAATAAATATATTAAAAAGGAAAGGAGAAAGTGGACAACCTTGCCTTGTTCCATTGGTAATCAGAATCGTATTAGATCTTTTTTTATTTATATATAAAGAGGTGTAAGAATTTGTATATAGAATTCTGATCATATCTGAAAAAGTTTTAGGGATATTGAAATGGGACAAGGTGGAGAATAGAAAGTCCCAATTTACTCTGTCAAATGCTTTTGAGGCATCAAGAGTCAGGGCATATAACGGATTTTTATCTCTTTTAGTAAAGTGTATTAGAGAATCTAAAGTTAGAGTATTGTCCCATGTGTGTCTGTTGCACATAAATCCAGCTTGATCCTGTGATATTATATGTGGCATTATCTGTTTAAGTCTGTTAGCCAGGATAGCAGCAAATATTTTAATATCTACATTAATAAGCGAGATGGGTCTGTAACTGTGAGGATCTGTTTTGTCTTGATCATTTTTTAAAATTAAAATTGTTTTTGAGATATTCCAATGTAAGTCAGTAATTCCTTCTTTTATAATAAAGTTGAAAACCTTGAGAAGAATAGGGGCAAGTTTTAAACTAAAGGTTTTAAAAAAGTTGGTGGTAAAACCATCTGGGCCAGGAGATTTGCCTGCTTTGAGATTGCTAATGACATTTTGAATTTCTTGAATATTAAACGGGGCGGATAAGAGGGACGATTGATCGAGGGAACTGTAACTGAGTTGAGAAAGGTTTCTATTTGGGTGTTTAAGGGATTATGTTCATTCTTACTATAAATATCAGAGTATAAATCATGAAATAATTGGATTATTTCAGAGTCTGATTTGTAGAGTTTACCCTTATACTGGAGCATGGAAATTTTGGCAGCACCCTTATTATTCCTAAGTATTCTAGCAAGAGTTCTCGAGGGAATTTGCGCCCATTCAGAATATGTAGCAATGCATCTTTGTTCCTGAAGAGAGTAGTGATGAGAGTGTAAGTCCAGTAATTCTTTGCGTGTTGCTTTAATCAAATCCTCTAACTTTGGGTCAGGTTGTGTTCTCTGTTTTTTCTCTAGGGATGCTAGTGTTAGGAGCAGATCTGATTCATTTTTTTATTGAGTTTTTTAAAGAATGAGGCTTTACTGATCAGAAATCCTCTTAACTATGCCTTACAGGCTGCCCATTGTATATCTGGTGCAATTTGGGAATTTTCAAAATTAGAATATAGGTCAGAAAGTGTACAATTAATTTTTTTTAGGATCTCCTTGCTATTTAATAGATTATTATTAAGGGACCAGTTAGAATAGGAAAATGAAGTGTGTGTGAAACTAATTTTAAAGGATATTCTAGCATGATCTGATAAAAATCTAGGTTCACTGGTGAAGGTATTGTTAAATTTAGAAAAAAAATTGGAGACTAGAAAAAAGTCAAGACAAGACCACGATTTATGGCAGTTGGAGTAGAAAGTGTATAAGTTGTCCTTAGTTAAGATATTACTAAATGCAATAGTGTCCATAAGGTAAAAGTCTGAAATAAGTTCTTCTAGAGCTACAGAGGCTTGAAAGTTATATGATAAAGAATTACTGGTGCGGTCTAAATTAGGATTGATTACCGCATTCCAATCTCCACCTATTATATATAGATAATTTTGGAACGAACTAAGGATATTATGGATTTCTAATATGAAGGTGTGTTGCTGGGAACAAGGTCCATAAAGATTCAGAAAAAGAACTGGTTTAGTTGTGTCAGGGAGAAAAGAAGTAAAATAGCACCACCTACCATGCTTATCTGATTTGATTTCATTTATAGTGCCCTGAAATTGTTTCTTGATTATAATGGCTACCCCCTTAGAGTTTGTGCTATCCCCATCTGCTATAATAGTTCTAATCCATTTCCTGTTGGCAACTTTCTCCCATCCCTCTTTTGACAAATGTGTTTCCTGTAGGAAGCAAATATTGGCCTGAGATTTGAAAATAAGATGAAGTAATAGATTTTTTTTTGCAGCGTTTTGTAAGCCTTTAACATTCCAACTATCAATGGTCCAGGTCATGGATACAGAAAGTCAAATGAGAATAGCGAAGCATTATAGAGTTCTGTGATTGTTAAAGAATCAGAGTGGGACAATGGGTGCTGTGAGTATATTGCCAAGGAGTTAAATAGGGTGAGATGAGTATATATCCGCAAAAGTACTGTCTTTACACAGAATTTAAACATAACTGTAAAGGTAGCCAAATACTTCTTCTTACTATCCCCAGTGCCTAACCACCCAAACCCCTTGAAATAAGAAGAATAAAAACACACATACCAAAACCAAAACCAGGACGATATTATACATATGTACAGACTACTGTTATTCCAACAAAGCGTCAACCTAAAGAGCCAACAGCACACACATGAGCATCCCAGTAACTATATATTAATGAACATAATATGAGTAAGCAATAGGAAGTCCTAGATTGATATTAACTCAAACAGATGACTTAAGCAATATATATCATAACCGAGTTGTACTTAGATTCTAGGATAACAAAAATATAAGATGTAGACCAGTACCCTTTATAGAGCACTAAACTGTTATTTAATTGAACAACGAGAATATAACAATCCTGAATGATTCTGCATCTTGATAGAAAAAAAAATAGTATCCATGTGTAGAGCAGTTCTCTACTTGTGTTAGGATTATGTGACAAAAAAAAGAGTAATGAAGCTCATTAAAGACCAAGTACATCTAGTTAACAAGTCTGTAATAGAGCACTGAGGGCAACTTCAGAGGATCAGAATATAACTAAAAAAAAAACAGTCTTCAGTCTCATTGCAAGTGAAATTCCAAAGCTCATAGCCAATTATAAATAAGCAACTGGTTAGAATTGGCTTAATATGTAAACTAAAACTGTGTAAGACGAAACGCTTTACTAACATAGTTAAAGAAAACAAATACACTTCTATGTACACTTGAGGGCCACATCACAGAACACTAACAACAGCCCATGAAGTACACAGTATGTGAACCAATAGTGACGCAGCGCAAGGGTCTGAAGTATGTATAAGACAAGCATCATCTTCATGCATAATTAAAGCATACATTAACCAAAACATTATTATATATATATATATATATATATATATATATATATATATATACACACAAAATATTGCTCTTCTATCAGATCCTCAGCCTAGAGCATTACCCTTAGAAACAAAGAGCAACCATAGTTTGATAATATCATGAAAATTGTGAGATGTGACTGTAACAAGTAGGAAAAAAAAACAGTAGAGGTAATTTCACATGTCTGTTTGTATGAATAAGCTATAAGGAGTCCAAGTTTCTAACATTTGAATACTATTCAGATCTTACTTATAATAATAGACTAAATATATTCTAGATATAAGTTTCACCATTCTCTATAATCCTAATCTAGCTAAGTGCTAAAAACTACCATTGACTATCAACTTTATTCACCTAGCATTCAAACAAACAGATTTCTTGCTTTCCAAGAATAAAGGGAGCAGTTGAAAAACACAGATTTGTTAGCAGCTACACCCACGAGTGAAGCCTGATACATGTCTAGCTACATGAGAATATACGTTTCCAATATTAATAATTTACCACCATAGGTAATATTAAAGGTTCAGCAACAGCAACCATATTATCTTTAACTTGAAGGTTCAACGGCTCAGTTTAAGAGTCTAGCGACTGGGACACGAAAAGCATAAGTGTCTAGCGACTGGGAAATAAAGAACAACTGCATTGTGTCTTTAGAAGTCATAAGATTAATATTAACATTAATAGCAGATTGCCAGTACCATATTCTGTTCTGTACATTCTTCCAAGAAGATCCGACACCAGAAGCACCACGTTCCTTGATCGCTCGAGTTCGCAGTAGATAAAAAGGTAAAGTTGAAGTGTTTGGCTGCAAAGTGTACAAGAGCACATTGCGTGAACTCCAGGAAGCGTTACGAAGTAATATGTCCCAGTAGCAAACAGCTATCAGCAGGACTGTTCCTGTCATATAAGAAAAAAATCAAACAAACGAGCATTAACTATAATAAGGAGATCTTAGATAGAAAAAATTATGGCACCATAAAGCGAGCAAGTCGCTAAAACATATCAGGAGATTGGACTAGCAGAATTAAACAACAGGTAAGCTCAGCAAGATATATCAAACTCCGTAATAAGCAAATACACATGCTCATAATTTTCAAACTGGAGATTTGTTAAAAGCGTTGATAAAGGCTGATTTTGCCTCCGCTTGTGTGGTAGCAGTGTATTTAATTTCTTTGTTAAAGAAAATTAATGTATTGGGATAGCGCATTTGAAACTTTATATTTTTTTGAATGAGATCCGAACAAAACGGAGCCAATTTACGTCTGTTTTCTTTGATGGCCAGAGGAAAATCTTGAGAGAAAGTAATTTTGTGATTTTTCCACATGAATGGATTGTGTTTTCTTGCAGAAGATAAAATCTGTTGTGTAATTTGGTAATTAAGCAATTTAGTATATACTTGACGGGGAATTTGTGTGTCTTGGCGCTTATGTAATGCACGGTGAGCTCTTTCGATAATTATTTCAGGTTTGTCACCATCTAATTGTAAAAGAGCTTCAAATATCTGTCTTGTAATGATAAGTAAGCCTTGATTGTCATAGTTCTCAGGGAGACCTCTTATCAGAATATTGTTTCTCCGACTTCTTGCTTCTAGATCAGTTAATTTCAGTTGTAATTCTTTTATGGCATCTGATTTGGTAGATAACTCGTCAGAAAGAGATTGTATTAGAAGATCATTTGACTGTGTTTTTTGTTCAAGTGCGTCCACTCTTACAACAATTTGACTAATAGACTTTGCTAGAGTTGAAAGTTGTTCCGAGAAGTTTTGTATAGCTGAGTGTATGGGAAGTAAGGCCTGTTTTAGTTCCTCCATGTGGAAACTAGTATCATCATTAGAACTGATATTGCTTTTGCTAGATTCATTCTGGTGTTTGTTAATTTTTTGTCTTTTTGAAATATTTTCCTTTTCTGGCAAAAATTGCAGAAGATTTGGCTTTTATTGTTTGTGTTTCCATAATAACAGGATCACTTAAAGGTTTCAGTTGCCTGGCCATGTGGTCTTCGGAGTGGTGAAGCTGTAGTCCGGCCTTGTCAGTCTCTGTGAGTATTTTGCTTTGAAGAGAAATATAGGTTTTATGTCTTAATTTGAGCTTTTTTATAGATCAGAAGTGCTGAATTGTCCAAAAAATCCAACAATGTAGAATTAGTCCTTGTTTCTAGGAACTTCTCGTAGCTTTAGAAAGAAATAAAACTTATTAAATATAAATTGAAGTAAGGAGCTCTGTGTAGATGCAGTTCACTAGCCGACCACCATTTTGGAATCAAGGGCTGCAGATAAAGAGTTCTCACCCCAAATATCTGTGAGACAAAACATTTTGTACATTTTCAGTGCAGGTCTTTCCTATTTGCCATCCATAAGTTTTGTGTTTTCCCTTTAGGTTAGTAAAGTAGTAATATAATCAGATCAAATGTAATTAAGCTGATCTATGAGCAGAGTCTTCTCTGACTGATCTGTGCCTTCAAAGGATCAATAGTGCATTCCAGAGAAATTATATTACCTAAAGTTACATGTTTATTTAAATTAAAATGGGTTATACGTTTGTGTTACCAATAGTATTATTTAGACATATTTCAGTGCCATAAGCACAATCAGGAAATTAAGTGTTTATTTTTTTACAAAACAGCAGGTTGTCACTGAGGGCAAATTCTCATTTCCTGCATTATACCTAAGGTAGCAAAGAGTCGATTCATCTCACAGCTTTCTTTCCACAATAACTTCATAAGTAGTAATGGGATTATAGATAAGTGCAGGTCTAGCTGCCCTTGACAGCCATTTTCCATATAGCAAATTTTCCCTTTCAAGGGTGAGAATCAAACCCTGTACCTTGTGTCTGTGAGGTAAATACTTTAACTATTATAACAGTCCCCAACCCCAAGGTATGGATTAAAGGAGAGACTGACAAATTCTCTAGCTGTGCACTGTGTTTTTTTTTAATACAATTAAAGCATATCCTATGAACTCAAATGTTCTGGACGTAGTACTCACTAATATGGGAGAGCATTGCACCCACCCTTCCCTGTGTGATGTCCTCTATGGTAAGATTGGACCATAAATCAGTCCCGTGCAATGTAATTATAAGACCAGATACTCCATCAAGCTCAAACATGCTTAATAATTTTTTTACGACAAATTACCACCTACTAAGTGATGGTAGACTGGATTAAAATCAGGTCTTGCCAAAAAAACAAGCCACCCCGGTGGACCCCTAGTATAAACAGGTTATACAACAAGAAAAAGAAACTAATGTCAAAGACCAAGATGGAACTGGCTCAGCAGATGAATAAATCCCTCTCTAGGTTAAACAAATAAATCAGAGATCTTGTAAAGTCCTCCAAAGCTAATTATGAAGCAAAAATAGCCTCCTAACTAAGGGCAATCACAAGGCTTTCTTTAACTTCACCCAAAATCTAAAAAGGAATACCCAGCTATGTGCTGAACTGGTTTGGATGGCACCACCCACACTCAACCGCAGTTAATAGCCAACCTGTTAGCTGATGGATTTGGAGGAACCTCCCCCCCCATCCCCTCCAGTCATCTCCCAAAATATACCTGCCACCAATCCTCAGCCTAATATCTCAAGAGAGCAGGTCATCTTGGTGCTCTCCAAGGCCAAAAACACGGCATCAGTGGAACCAGACAACATCTTAGGTTGCCTTTAAAACAACTTAAAACATGACTTAGCAGGCCTACTTGTATCCCTGTTTAACTACAGTTTGAGAACTGGCTATGTTCTGGCAGAATGGAGGACAGCAACAGTAAAACCTCTGCACAAAGGTGGACCATCAACTGACCCTCGGAATTACAGGCCCATAAGCTTGACTAGCTGCATCTGCAAGGCCATGCAAAGAATCATTGTGGACCTTATTAACAAGGACATAGGTAGTCTCCAAACTCTGGACCCAACCAGTCTGAAAAAACTCCAGCTATACTCTGTCGCATATTGTCTACTCAGAGGTGATCTCTGCTTAACATACAAGACCATGTCAACCCCTGAGCTGTTGGACATGCTCCACTTAAAGAAATCCCAATCCCTCAGAGCCACATGCTCCAGGGATCTAAACCTTGTCATCACAATGACCAAAACATGCTGGAGGGATAGGTTCCTGACCCAGAGACTCCCCATACTCTGGAATAGACTGCCCATGCATGTCAAGCAGAGCGCCTCCTTGCCGCTCTTCAAAAGGAACCTTGACGATTGGATGGGGGATAGGAAATTCACCCCAGGGATCATGTCAGTTGCCCTGCTAGACAGGGATCCAGGGAAGTAAATATTGTGGTAAGAAATATCCAGGGGAATTGTTATGGCTAGGCTTGTATAAGCCCTAGGGCCAATAGCCTAGTACCAACCTATGAACCTATGAACCAATCAACCCAGTTCAGATTCTTTAAAGGTAGATCATGCCTGTTAAACATGGTTGAATTCTTTGAGAAGTCACAAAGGCCCTGGATGAGGGAAAGACAGTGCATACTACCTATCCTGACCTAGCCAAGACATATAACAAAATCCCCCACTCAGGTTTTATGGAGAAAATCTCCCAATTAGGAATTAACCCTACATTACCAGATGGTTAGCCAACTGGCTCACTGGCAGGACACATACTTTCAAAGTGGGTGACTTCACCTCTAGCAAAAGACAAATCACCAGTGGCATACCACAGAGTTCTGTGGTGAACCCCTTACTGTTCAGAATTTATTTCTTAGAAAACAAGGCACACTTGGATGGCCTGTGACTGACCAAGTTTGCTGACCATTGCAAATTGGGCGCAATCACTGAGTCCCCCATCGATGTTAATGTACTGCAAACAGGGTTAACACAGACAAATTATTGGTGCCAAAGCTACAGATTAAAGCTAAATGCAAAAAAAAAATGCATTATTATTCCCTTTGGGAAAGCTGACATCCCTGGTAATTGCAATATAGAGAGTACCCCCCTAAGTGTAGACCCAGTGGTATGTGATCTGGATACTCAGCTTGATAGCAACCTAAACTTTGATGACCATGTATCCTTAGTAGTAAGGAAATCCTTCTATGTGGGACATCTTATAAGTAAAAGCATTGTATCTAGATCTAAGGATGTTATAATTCCATTATACTCAGCCCTCATCAGAGCAATAATAGAGTATAATGCTTCATTTTGCATGTACCTCACCAGACAACTGGAGAGATCATAGAGGGTTCTAACCAGGAAATTACAAGGTATACAAAAGAAGTCTTACGTGGAAAGACTGAAAGCCCTGTCACTGTATTCTGTCTCCTGCAGGTTGCTAAGGGGTGACCTGTGTCTGGCTAATAGGGAAGTCTCTGACATGGCCCTGATGGAAATGCTACACATTCATAAATCAAACTGCAGGAGGGTAATTTGCTCCTGGGATCTTAACCTAGCCTCTGACATGAACAGGTCATGCTGGAGAATAGATACATCTCCTCAAGACTGCCACTTCTCTGGGAGAAGCTTCCAGTTCACATAAAACAGAGACCCTCCATGACCCTCTTCAAACACAACCTAGTTCAATGGATAGGTGGCTACAAATGCACACCTGGGGTGGTGCCCGTGTCCACCCTGGACAGAGGAAGTCAGTATTAACTACCATAGACCCTTACCTTTCCAAACTTCACTCACCTAACCATTGACAATTGGGGCAACTTGGGATAAATATGGATAGGCTTGTAAGGGCTCTAGGACCATTAGCCTGGTAACCTCCTATGAACCTATGAACTCTCAGCTTGTTATGTCCTTTGGGAGTAGCCAAGGTAGACAAAGAATTATAAGAAATGTCTGACAAAATCCAGAATAATCTTTTGCTGATGTTACCACCAAAGGTTGTGTTAGGCCATAAAATGAAAATCTCTCATTAGTATGAATACCATCATGGTTGCCTGGATAATGGGCATCCTTTGCGGAAGTTAATATCTGATAAAATGGAGGCTTGAAGATTGGAAGGCATGGGGGAAAATACTATAAAAATAGGAAGTCCTAGCAGGGTGATCAGATGACACACTACCAGAGTTGTGCCCATATCTGTGCCTTCTTTCATAATGTTTTCATGGAGAACCATTGCAATGCAGTGACCTTGTTTTCAGTATGTGCACTGCAAATTTAATATGAATTCTAAAAAAAAAAAATCTGTTTATATTATTTGCTTTAGATTTTGTTCGTGTTTTGTATGTGTCCTTTGTATGCGACTACTGCAGGAGTCATCTTGAGATATAAAGCAATAGTTATGTAAAGTACTCTCCATATCTTCTGAGTTTGCAAAACAAGTCTTACAGAACATACTCTGGTTTAGCTCATCTGACTTTCCCCTGTCTATTTCTAAATCATTCTCTGTTAATGCTTATTAGATTCTGTTTAGGGATGCATGAGACTTAGAAAAAAAGAATAGACAGGTGACTTTAGCATTTTGTCTGACCTAAATGTCAGCGAGCAATGAGAGAGGGCAGAAATGAAGGCTTGTTGAGTAGAAGAATGCTAGGAAGTGATATCACCAATAGGAAACAACAATTTTTAATTTCTTTGTTTAGACATTTGTTAATACAACCATACAAAGACCTGATAACCCAAAGCACTGGTATCAGCTCTAGAAGCCATATCATCTTAAGGGCATAAACATTATAGAAGAAGTTCAGAAAAGGACAATGGAATGTACATAGTCTGCTAAAAGAAGCTATACAAAAAGGCTTAAAGCACTCAATATGTAGAGTCTAAAAAAGGAGCATGATACAAACAATGCACTACAAATGGGAGTCACCTTTAAAAAAGAAAACAAAAATGCAGAGGATGAAGTAGCAGATGGGTCAAAGGAGACAGCAGCAAGTATTATTTCACTAATGCTCCACAAAAAGAATAAATCCACGAACTTGCAAGCTAGTAATGCAAACTTTTTATTCAATAAAGCGCTTTTCGTCTGGCTGGATAGCTAGACTTCTTCAGATGCAATTAAATATTCAAGACACAGTATATAACATGAACATCAGCCAGCTGATCTGCCCTACTAATTAGAACAGCTGATCAACACCAACCAATGCATATACATACCCTCACAGCCTAAGCCAAAATGCCTTAAACACACACACCATGAATTATATCTACTTCTAGTTAAGTTAATTAAAACCTACTAACATATTTATTAATTTAAGACATCATTTATATATCTATAAATATTCTAAAAACATTCTAAAAACTTATAAAATACTTAATATACTATACGAAAAGTATAAAAGTCAGAAACCATACCTATAAATGAGTTTCTGACTTTAATTATGTACATACTCAAAAACAATATAATTTAAACAAACTAAAACAGTTAAACTAATGATGCAAAACTCATACATCCTACTGGGACAATTCTATTTAGTAAAATAATATAATGTAATATGCATAACTCGGTATGTAAAAAATCTACTGCCAATCATTAGCGGACCGGAGTTCCGCTGTGGTGACGCCGAACCGGGAAAAGCCGAAAGATACAACATGCATAACATGTCAAATTCATAAAATGTTTGCAATGTAAAATAATATACATTTCTGCCCTAAAAGGTTTTTAAAAAACTTATTTAAAAAACATATATAGCTTTGATTATCTTAAGAGGCTTTTCAGTTTTAAAATACGTTTGATAGAATACATCTCATTAAGACCTGGATAGAGACATGCAAATGTACGTAGTTGCCAAAACAATTCCATTTTTTCAAGTAACAATAGTACTGGGCCACCTCTAGCATCCGAGGTTACACATTCTATAGCTCTAAACATAAAACCATGATTAGGAAAACATTACCAAATTATGGTGGATGGTTTACTACATGAAGCTTAAGAAGGATGGTGACTTTCATAGATACGAATACAACTATGAAAGGTCATTCACGAGTATTGACCAGGATATAGAGAAGCTAAAAAGCACAAAGCTTAAAAAATTAGACCGGGACAGAGAAGCGTATGCAAAAGGTTTTGCCTACCCTGCACCACCATTGTCATAATCTGGTATACAGAAAAATTTGGTCATTCAGGAAGTTACTGCAGCAGTAGGTGTGAACCAAACGGCTCTACCTGTTCAAGGATCGGATCGGAGTGAAGAAGGTTGGACATATGTATCCACTAAAAAGAAGAGCAATGCTTCTAATAATAACACCAGCAACAATAACACGAACAACGGAGGAGCTTATAAAAAGGAGGACTAACTTTGTGGGCCAACGGCATGGTCCAAACAACAGAGCAAATTTTCAGCATCCTGCCTCAGGCTACAATCTGAGGCAGGGAGCCCCGAACATTTACTACAGTTCACACCAGAAACAATAGAGAGTGAAGGACTGGAAAGTCAGACTTCAGAACTAAATGGATTAAAACACGCAGTAGTGTGTAACACGCAAGGTGACTTTAATATTTTTAATTATTCTGAATTTAAAGTGGATTTGGTGCTGGCTGATTTGCTAGCAAAAGGACTTACTTTTGTCCCCACAGTAAAAACTGACATAGCAGAATTAATTACAGATTTTAAACTATTTACAAGAAAACTTAATTTTAAAGTTTTGTTTGGGGAGGGCAACACACAGTAACACCATTTTATGTATCTAGTACTTTCTGCCCTCAATTATAACCTACTATAGCTTTGTTTGAAAAAGTGTGTATATTAGATTTTTTTTAACCAAGTTACTTCAAACAAAAATAACAATAAAAAAGTTGTACTTTGAAATTCAGCATAACGAGAGAAGTAAAGGAAGCTTTATCTGTGCTTCAGCAAGCCCGAGTGAGAACAATGAAACCGGACAAAGGGGGTGGGTTAGTGATACTAGACTTGGATGAATATATTAAGAAAATGGAAGAAATTTCAGCAAGTGAAACATACACTGAAGTATCTAAAAATTAGCTAAACGTAGCTTATGCTAGAATTCGTTCTATTTTTGAGGAGTTGTTTATTGAAGCAAGCATAGATGTAGGAATTGCTAATTTTCTTGATACACCAGCACCAAGAATACCTACTATCTTTGGAGTTCCAAAGATTCACAAGTCTATCACTAACCCCCATATGAGACCATGAGTGGATGCTAGAGCCAGCATTACTTATGCTTGCTCAAAATTTATTGACCATATGCTTAAAAAATATGTAACCCAACAAAGTCAAATTTGTAAGGATTCCTGAACCTTTTTGGCCAACTTGAACAACTTAGAATACAGGGATGATTTTAACTTCCTTACTATTGATGTGAGGGACTTATATTCTTCCATACCACACAGTGAAGGTATAAAATGGGTAGGCTTACTGCAACACAGGATGGGCCCCCCCCCCAAAGCGAAGTAAAACTAATAGAAGAGTTGTTGGGCATTGTTTTGTCCAACAACTTTATTACTTTCAACAACAGATACTTTTTAACAAAGATAGGGGTTGCTATGGGCTCCCCCTGTGGTAGCAGTTTTGCCAACCTAGTTATGGCATTTTGGGAACAGGAACACATTTTTGGAGTGACCCACATTATGGAACAGATTAGTTTTTATACTCGCTTCCTGGATGATATATTTATTTTATTCAAAGGAAACGAAAATGAAGCCTTGTCCTTGGTTAACCAGTTGAATAACACTACTGATTTTTTAAATTTACGCAGTGTTTTAACAGTGATAGAATATCTTACCTCAATATAGATTTAAGAAAGGACAGGATAAACAAATGTTGGAAAGCAAGTATATTTAGAAAGGAAACGTATTCCAACACATTCCTTCTTTATAGTAGTTGCCACCCATCATTTCAAAAATGTTCCATAGTAAAAGGACAATTAGTAAGGGTGGTCCGAATGGTCTCAGATGAACAGGACTTTTTGGAGAAATGTACCAAACTAGTATAAATGTTTAAAAAGAGGAGCTATCCGGATGTATTATTGGATGAAATAAGTCAAGAGGTAATAAAAAAAGAATTTTAGGTATTTATACACCTATTTTAGTCAGTAAACCCTCTAATATAGGTTTAGATAGTGTTATTGCCCAAGAGGGCACATTATTGGATGAGCTGCTTAGCAAACCTGTGGACTCATGTAGTCTTATTCTCACATTTTATATGGATAGCTACGATTTTGTACACATAATACGAAATAATTGGGAAGTTATAAAAACAGACCTACCTACTGTTAAAGAACTACATGATTTTCCTAAGGTAGTCTTTAAGAAAGGTAGGAATTTGAAGAATCTATTAAAAACTCATAAACCTATTAATTTTAGTACAAAACATGGGGGCATGTATAAATGCCATATGTGCCCATATTGTAGATACATAGAGGTAGGGACAAACTTCTCTATCAGAGGGGTTAGATATACTACTAAACATATGTTTGATTGTAATACAAAAGGAGTGGTCTGTCTTGCTAAGTGTTACAGCTGCCCTGCCTTTTATATCAGAAAGACTGACAGAAGGTTGAGGGACAGAGTATATGAACACTTGAATAGTATTAGAAATAACAAACTAGACAATGCCTTAGCTAGACACACTCACTCTTTTCCTAATCATGGTTTTATGTTTAGAGCTAGAGAATGTGTAACCTCGGATGCTAGAGGTGGCCCAGTACATTTGTTACTTGAAAAAATGGAATTGTTTTGGCAACTACGTACGTTTGCATGTCTCTCTCCAGGTCTTAATGAGATGTATTCTATCAAATGTATTTTAAAACTGAAAAGTCTTTTAAGATAATCATAGCTATATATTTTTTTAAAGAAGTTTTTTAAAAACCTTTTAGGGCAGAAATGTATATTATTTTACATAGCAAACATTTTATGAATTTGACATGTTATGCATATTACATTATATTATTTTACTAAATAGAGTTGTCCCAGTAGGAGCGATGTATGAGTTTTGCATCATTAGTTTAACTGTTTTAGTTTGTTTAAATTATATGGTTTTTGAGTATGTACATAATTAAAGTCAGAAACTCATTTATAGGTATGGTTTCTGACTTTTATACTTTTCGTATAGTATATTAAGTATTTTATAAGTTTTTAGAATGTTTTTAGAATATTTATAGATATATAAATTATGACTTAAATTAATAAATATGTTAGTAGGTTTTAATTAACTTAACTAGAAGTAGATATAATTCATGGTATGTGTGTTTAAGGCATTTTGGCTTAGGCTGTGAGGGTATGTATATGCATTGGTTGGTGTTGATCAGCTGTTCTAATTAGTAGGGCAGATCAGCTGACTGATGTTCATGTTATATACTGTGTTTTGAATATTTAATTGCATCTGAAGAAGTCTAGCTATCCAGCCAGACGAAAAGCCCTTTATGGAATAAAAAGTTTGCATTACTAGCTTGCAAGTTCGTGGATTTATTCTTTTTGTGGAACATTAGTCAGTTTGTTGCGTTTTTGTTTCCAAGTATTATTTCACAAAAAGGATGGTTAATGATTTGATTAAGTTTCCTGAAGTTGGTTTTGTTTCCAAAGCAGAAACAGAGTTGTAATAGTACATGCAATAGCTACATAACCTACTAAAAACCTACTTACACCCACACAACATGGCTTTCACCCCAAACATAGCATCACAGCCGCACTATCTTTCATTAATACCATATCCCTTGCTCGTGATACCAAAAACTGGTCTCCTACCTATTCCTGGACCAGTCCAAGGCTTTCGATACGGTCTCCCATCCAATTCTTCTGGCCAAACTGTCAGACCTTAATTTCTACCCTTTTACCCTTTCCTGGTTTTCTAGCTACCTCTCTGATCACCACCAATCTATCAAATGCCTCTCAGCTCTATCCCCTCCCCTCCCTGTGAAAATAGGAGTCTTCCAAGGATCTATCTTTGGCCCACTACTCTTTAATATTTTCACTAATTCACTACACACCTCTTGTCCCCAGTCATCCCTTATACAATATGCTGATGACTCCATTGTCATCATCACAGACTCTCCCTCAGACCTGTACTCCTCCACTCAATCATCCTTTAACTCCATTGAATCCTGGCTCCAAGACAATAAATTAATTCTAAACCCTAAGAAAACCAAGCTCCTACTCTTTCTCCCCGAAAACCTCAATAATCTCAGAACTACTTTTACTATACTGTCCAGTAACAACACATCTATCACAGTCGAATCCAGCACAAAACTGCTAGGAGTCACAATCGATGACCAATTTAAGTTTGATTTACATGTGTCAAATTGTATAAAAAAGACACATCATAAACTGGGTCTCCTTTACCGCAACAAAAAGTACCTAACTAGTAAGGCAAAAATAACTCTCTCACATGCATACCTTCTTCCTACTCTATTGAATAGCTGTCACATTCTTACTAATCTGAACTCTTCACTCCTAACCAAACTCAAATCAACCTAAAATAAGGTGGCTAGATTTGCTGCAAACCATACCTATAAATCTCACCACTGTCTTTCCCTAAAACAACTAGACTGGCTTGAATTACCCCACCAGCTCATCCTCCTCAACTTCAAATAATTCACTCAATACTACACCACCACTCTTTCTGTCCCAGTCTTACTCCTACAATCTCTAAATACCCCCAACTAGGCCTCTGTGTAGCTCTGGGCAAGACCTGCTACAAATACACAAACCCAAGGCCAAAACCACAGGGCCTGATAAATAAAGTTTTTACTGTCACACTGTCTGTAAAGCTTTTTAGCTAGTTTCACTGTGTGAAAGGTATTAACTGGAAGTTTTTGTACTTGTTAAGCACCTGTTTGTTTGATTTCCTGCCAAGGAGTGTATCATATAACTGATTTGTTTGCAGTTAAAAGCATTCTGTAGGGTCTCCTTGCTCCTTTATCTGTTTAAAAAACTTTCAAAATGTGGCTCACTGCTGTTCTTCTGCTGTAAAAACATTTCTGTAGTATTTCCTGGCTAAAAGAGTGTAGGCTAGTAGCTGTAGTATTGTTCCAGTTCAGATTTGCTGTCTCTGGGCCTGTTTGTTTTTGCAGGGGTTGCTCTGAGCACATGCCCAGGCCATCTTGAATTAGCAGAAGCCATTCTTTACCTTCATGGCAGGATTATGTTAATTGGCTGCTGGCTGTTGGAGATTGGATGGTTTAGGGCTTGGAGTAAGCACTCATTGGTTCTTTTGAGCTTTTTAAAAAAAAAAGTTGTTTAAGGTTGTATCTTCTGGTATTTAAGCCCTAACTTTGAGAGGATTTCTGTCTATGCACACTATGCCGAGTGGAGGAGGGGCATTGACTACAACTCTGATCTAAGATATATAACAATAATTATCTGTTTTTTTTTTTTGCTTATTTTTACTAGTTATTGCTTCTAGCAATTTATATATAGCACTTCTATTGCCTGCTGCATACTTTTTACTGTATCTTATTGCTATTAACTAATCTGCATGGTTGAACTAAAATTGTCTGCCTTACAGCGTCTAATAAATAAGGTTTTTACTGTCACACTGTTTGTAAAGCTTTTTAGCTAGTTTCACTGTGTGAAAGCTATTAACTGGAACTTTTCTGTACTTGTTAAGCACCTGTTTGTTCTGATTTTCTGCCAAGGAGTGTATCATATAACTGATTTGTTTGCAGTTAAATTCATTCTGTAGAGTCTCCTTGCTCCTTTATCTGCTTAAAAACTTTCATTTTGTGTCTCACTGCTGTTCTTCTGCTGTGATAAACATTTTTGCAATGTTTCCTGGCTAAAAGAGTGTAGGCTAGTAGCTGTAGTATTGCTCCCCGCCCTCTCTCTCTCTGTTGGTGATTTGCTGTTATACTTGGTGGCTTTGCAGTTGCCCACCCCTACTGTAAATTTGATCTGGGACACTCCTCCCTGTCTAGTGTCATTAGCTCATTCTTCCTAATACAAAGAGAACATTTGAGAAGGCCAACCCACTTAGTTTCCTAACCTTGAATTATCTACTGCTTCTCTTTTCTCCATTTCCTTTACAAAGAAAAAAAGCTTTGCTAGAATCTCCATGTGTTCTGCTTAAATGTAATGAAAAGAATTAAGCTTGCTTCTTGCCTTTCATGTAACAAGTCTAGGATTGGTTCTAGACCAGAAATTGTAGTTATTGGCCGTTTGGGCAGTTTTTCCATCTCTCTCAATTTTCTGATTTAAAAGCCTGCATTTGCACTTGTTTCCCCCTTTCCTGTAACTAGTCTAGTCCAGATACAGATTTGCTGTATCCAGGTCTGTTTGTAAGCTTCTGAGACCCCAAAGCCTTTCTGTGTTGGAGGGAAGCCTGCTAGCTTATCAGTGGGAGTGGTAAGCACTAGGTAACCTATATACCCCATAAGGAGTGGGTTTTGACCCAGAAATTGTAGTTATTGGCCGTTTGGGCAATTTTTCCATCTCTCTCAACTTTTTGATTTAAAAGCCTGCATTTGCACTTGTTTCTTTCCTGTAACTAGTCTAGTCCAGATACAGATTCTTAGTTTTAGCACTTAAATTTGCTTATTTGTGCTCAGCACTTGTTCAGCAATTGTTATAAGTGCTAAATAAGCTACAAATTACTACAGCACTTAACCTTCCTCATTACCTAGAGGAAAACAGTTTTTGTACTTACTTTCCTCACTTGCTTAGAGAAAAACAGCTCTTGCACTCACTTTCCTCACTTGTCTAGAGGAAAATAGTTTTTTATTCAGGCATGTCCAAGGATCAGCTCCCAGTGTTCTCTCCTGTCTATCTGATGAATCTGGTATTTTGGGGCAATGCAGCAATTTCCTCATGTACACAGACAATCCACTCCTCCTACCACCCAACATTACAACCTGTGAGAGATGCACTGATCTAGCCAAACTGGAGGTAAAGCTCTCTCCAACCAAGACTGAACTTGGCAGTCAAGAGGAGAAGGTAAACACTTGCACCACACCACACTCATCACATACATCCACTAAACCTACACCACCAAAATCCACACACAGAAACACAAAAACATTCGCGGAGGCTCTCAATAATAATCTGCTCAAGCAACAGAGACCTCGAAAGCAGAAACACAAGCAACCTCCACCCCCCCAACACAACCCAAATGACACATAGCTCACAGACTCAGTGTGCCACTCAACCACAGCCCACAAGGCAAAACAATGTACCAAACACACTAGTCATAGGTGACTCTATAGTCAGGCACACTGATGTCCTACTCAACAGGCTAAACAAGGAGAAGGTTACTGTCAGCTATCTGTCAGGTGCCAGAATCTGCCACATAACCCACTCAATCAGGTCACTCCACAACAAGTACAACTATGTCTCTGTCACTGTCCATGTTGGTGTGAACGACCTGAGATGCACTTCCCTGGACTGCATGAAAAGAGACATGGAAGAGCTCTATGATCTTGTAGCCCAGGCCGGTATGACTCTCGCCCTGAGTAGCATTCTGCCATCAACCAAAATGATACCGCAGTACAAGGACAAAATGATTGACTTCAACAATTGGCTAAGCTTCTGGTGTCATTCTAAGGGGATCAAGTATCTGTCTGCCTGGGACGACATGATCGACAGACCATGATGCTTTGCCAGAGATGGCCTGCATCTGTCGCCCCTGAGATTCTGGATACTGGCTAAGGCTCTTGCCACCCCTATAGTGCCTGTTTTAGGCAAGGATCAAAAGACAAATTCACCATCATAACAGGAACAGGCAAGCATAAACTGAGGGTAATGCTGCTCAATGCTAGAAGTCTAAATTTCAAAATGCACTCCCTTGAGGCACTCCTTAAAATGGAGAACATCGATATCTGTGCAGTGGCTGAGACTTGGTTCAAGGCTTCAGAGAGCACCCCTGCATTACCAGGCTTTAACTCATACCACACTTTTTGGCCATCTAACCTGGACCGGAACACCAAAGGCAGAGGTGTGTCCATATTCATTAAGGATATCCACACCTCCAGGCTACTTGCTCAGCATAATGCATCCGAGGTTATCCAAGTGCAACTAACTCTGGGCAAAACTGCAATCTAAATTGTAGCTTTCTACAGACCCCCCACCATGCTCCAGGATTCCCACTTCTCTTTTCTTAATATACTGGAAAATATTAGGGTTCAACCAAACACCCAAATAAAGGGCGATTACAACTACCCCACCATTAACTGGGAAAACTATTCATGTACCACCTCCTTTGCTTAATGCTTTCTGGAATTCATAAATACCAATGCCTTGGATCAACTTATCCACACCCCCACCAGAGGCAACAATATCCTAGACCTAGTTATTACCAACATGAGTGACCCGTGTTCCACACCTGAACTCAGCTTCTCGTTGGTCAGATCTGACCATAAGCTAATCACCCCAGATATACACATCCTGCCCCCACCCCCCATTAAGGAAACCATGGTAAAAAATTTCTCCAAAGCCTACGTCATACTTCTTAAGACAGAAGTGGTGAACTTCATGACACCCATGCAGATGGACAATACAGTTACGACTGCTGAATCCTACACAAATGCACTCTATAAGCACTTACACAAGTGCATGGATCTTGCTATCATAAACAGAACCAAGATGCTATCCTCTAAAAGAAGGAAGCCAATCTGGTGGTCCCCTGCCATAAACAAACTCTACAACAGAAGGAAGAAACTGTTGCAAAAGAGAGTAAAATCCCTTGAGTGGAGGAGGTCCCTGGTCAGCCTCAGTAAGAAGCTGAGATCCCTTATAAGATCCTCCAAAGCTAGCTATGAAAACAAAATTGTCACTGATTCTAAGGACAACCACAAAGCATTCTATAGCTATGTCAAGAATCTCACTTGCAACACCCAGATCTGCTCTGAGTTACAGCACAACGGCACAAAAATTACAGAACCAACTGATATTGCCAACATCCTGGCAGAAAGGTTCAGTGCTAACTTTATCCCCACTCTCACCCCCTAAAGGACTCATATCTATACAGGAAGAATGCAGAGTCCCTGTAATCACAACTACGCAGGTGAAAGCTGCACTCTCTAAAGCCAAAAATACAGCATCCATGGGACCGGACAACATCCCAGGCTGCGTTTTACACGAACTTCAGAATAAACTGGCTCCCCAACTAAGCACCATGTTCAATCATAGCCTCACGTCAGGCTTTGTGCCCACTAAATGGCGCACAGCAACAGTTATCCCAGTCCACAAAGTGGGAGCCACCACTGATCCTGGGAACTATCACGCTATTAGCCTGATGAGCCTGTTCTGCAAGGCCATGGAACATATCATCATGGAACTCATAAACAAAGATATTGATAAACTCCAAACTCTGGACTCCACCCAGTATGGGTTTGGAAAGGCAGATCATGCCTCCTGAACCTGATCAACTTCTTTGAGGCAGTCACCAAAGACGAGATGAGGGTAAGGTGGTTCACACAGCCTATCTTGACCTCACTAAGGCTTTCAACACCATCCCCCGTTCTGGAATTATAGCTAAACTCACTAAACTAGGTATAAATCCCTATGTCACAAGATGGGTTACCAACTGGCTCAGTGACAGAACCCACACTGTAAAAGTTGCAGACTCCAAATCTGACTTCAAAGCAGTGACAAGTGGAGTACCACAGGGTTCAGTCCTGGGACCTCTCCTGTTTGGTATCTACTTCTCTGAAGTACAGGCTAACACATAAATCGAGTCCCCAAATGATGTGGATATCCTACAGAAGGGACTCACTGAGACAGATGCCTGGTGTCAGAGCCATGGCCTCAAGCTCAATGCCAAAAAGTGCATTGTCATCCCCTTTGGTAAAAACTCTGTACCCATGAACTACCACATAGGTGGCAGTCTACTTAATGCCGAATGTGTGATAAGAGACCTTGGGACCCAGGTTGACAGTAGTCTCTCCTTTGATAATCACATTACCACAGTAGTCAGGAAATCCTTCTATGTGGCACACCTCATCACAAAAGGGTTCTCATCCAGGAAAAAGGAGGTCATTGTTCCCCTCTACTTGACACTCATTAGACCCATTATAGAGTACAATGCCCCTTTTGGAATGTACCTCACAAGAAATCTGCAGCAGCTGGAAAGGCCACAGAAGTACCTCACAAAGAGGATTACTGGCCTCAAACAGATGTCCTATGTGATGCCCGTGCCCTGGCCCAGCAATCAAGGAGCCTCAATCCTCACCACTAACACCAGTGAGGGGTGGCTCATATAGTTGGAAAGGATAACAAATACACACAGTAAAGTGCAATTTCCCTTAAGAGCACACAGAGATCACAGTCAATCCAGGACTGGTTACTCCCTTGCTCTCCAGGTCCCCAATAAGACTCCCCACTGGCACAGCTATAGGGTCCAGATCTCAGCCTAGTGGGCAAGCTAAAACCTCCAGCACCCTCTCTGTCCAACCAGTGCTTCGTGTCCCTGCGCAAGTAGCTGACACACACACACACACACACACACACACACACACACACACACACACACACACACACACACACACACACACACACACACACACTTTGAGAAGAGTTTATACAACCACACAGACATTCCTGGGAAAGGATGGCACAGGTCCTCCAGCTGTGCCCCTTTTTCCCAGACTATATGGTAGTACCAGCTGCCACCACCCACTAATATTTATCCGCTACTTGAAGGCCCTTAAAAGGGTGTCTAATTATTACTGTGCAATATTATTATCCAATTGGTAGTATAGCCCAGGGCTAAAGCTATTGGAGTGGCTTTGTACAATTTTACCAAAGGCATGCAAGTACTCTAAATAGCTTAAATTATCTCTATAAAAACAGTCACAGTTGAAAGGGTTAAAAAATATTTAATAACAAATAGTCAAAACATAAGATAGTACTTTTTACTACACAGTGCTAGTCAAGAGTTCAGAGATCACAAAGAAATACTTAAAATAATTCAGTTGTACAGTTCTGACATCACAGAAAAACACTTAGTCTAAACTTTCTAGTTTCTAGATATTTCTAAGAGAAAACACAAATCTAGGATAAACTTACATATAGAGCAAGTCAGTGCTGGTGAGTTGGATGGTCAGGCGAAAAATGCTTAATGCTCTCTGATTCTCTCTGTTTTTAAAATCACATTCCTGGTTCACATTACATCATTCTTCACACTTCCCTGGGTTCCCAGGCTATCATAAACTACATTTACATTCTTCACCTCTGGGCAGAAACCAAGCAATAAAGGACATTTATGCATGCAAATTCTGGCCATTAACTCTGGCCTTGAAACAATAGGCAGGATGCCCCACTCTAGACTTACTGGTTCCGAGTTTTAACATCAAAGGGTCACAACATGCTTTAATTAATCAGTAGAGTTCACTGTTACATTTTTTCAGTTCATGTTATACTATTTTTACTATTTAAGACAACAAGCCTGTGGTTTACAGTAATATTTACAGATGAGAGAATTATCTCCAAAATTCTATCTGGCTAGGCTGGCAGCCTTTACCCATCTTCACCCAATCTTCACATATCTTCCCCCTGGAGAACTCAAGCTAGTTTTTCAAGTGACCCACGAGAAACGCTGCTTGAGGGAGTTAGGCCTATTTGAGTATACCTTACCCCGTTCCCTGTCTTGAGAGCCCATCTGCATTGGCATTGATAATCTCACTGCAGTGCTGAACAGACATATCATATGCTTGCAACCCCAGGCTCCATCTTAGCAACTTGACATTCTGATGGCTGGCTCTGTTTAACCATGTTAGGGGGTTGTGATCTGTCATAACAGTGAATTTCCTTCCATACAGATAAGGCTGAAGTTTTTGCAGTGCTCACACTATGGCTAGACATTCCTTTTCTACAGCTGCATAGCATTCCTCCCTGGGTTGGAGTCTATGACTGAGATAAACCACTGGGTGCTCTTCCCCCTCTGAAGAAATCTGGCTAAGTATAGCTGCAACCCCATAGTTCAAAGCATCCAACTGCACAACAAAGTTTTTGCTTTAATCTTGACTGGCTAACACTAACACTGTGCTCTCCAAGGCCAAAAACACGGCATCAGTGGAACCAGACAACATCTCAGGTTGCCTTTAAAACAACTTAAAACATGACTTAGCAGGCCTACTTGTATCCCTGTTTAACTACAGTTTGAGAACTGGCTATGTTCTGGCAGAATGGTGGACAGCAACAGTAAAACCTCTGCACAAAGGTGGACCATCAACTGACCCTCGGAATTACAGGCCCATAAGCTTGACTAGCTGCATCTGCAAGGCCATGCAAAGAATAATTGTGGACCTTATTAACAAGGACATAGGTAGTCTCCAAACTCTGGACCCAACCAGTCTAAAAAAACTCCAGCTATACTCTGTCGCATATTGTCTACTCAGAGGTGATCTCTGCTTAACATACAAGGCCATGTCAACCCCTGAGCTGTTGGACATGCTCCACTTAAAGAAATCCCAATCCCTCAAAGCCACATGCTCCAGGGATCTAAACCTTGTCATCACAATGACCAAAACATGCTGGAGGGATAGGTTTCTGACCCAGAGACTCCCCATACTCTGGAATAGACTGCCCATGCATGTCAAGCAGAGCGCCTCCGTGCCGCTCTTCAAAAGGAACCTTGACGATTGGATGGGGGATAGGAAATTCACCCCAGGGATCATGTCAGTTGCCCTGCTAGACAGGGATCCAGAGAAGTAAATATTGTGGTAAGAAATATCCAGGGGAATTGTTATGGCTGGGCTTGTATAAGCCCTAGGGCCAATAGCCTAGTACCAACCTATGAACCTAACAACCCAGTTCAGATTCTTTAAAGGTAGATCATGCCTGTTAAACATGGTTGAATTCTTTGAGAAGTCACAAAGGCCCTGGATGAGGGAAAGACAGTGCATACTACCTATCCTGACCTAGCCAAGACATATGACAAAATCCCCCACTCAGGTTTTATGGAGACAATCTCCCAATTAGGAATTAACCCTACATTACCAGATGGTTAGCCAACTGGCTCACTGGCAGGACACATACTTTCAAAGTGGGTGACTTCACCTCTAGCAAAAGACAAATCACCAGTGGCATACCACAGAGTTCTGTGGTGAACCCCTTACTGTTCAGAATTTATTTCTTAGAAAACAAGGCACACTTGGATGGCCTGTGACTGACCAAGTTTGCTGACCATTGCAAACTGGGCACAATCACTGAGTCCCCCATTGATGTTAATGTACTGCAAACAGGGTTAACACAGACAAATTATTGGTGCCAAAGCTACAGATTAAAGCTAAATGCAAAAAAAAATGCATTATTATTCCCTTTGGGAAAGCTGACATCCCTGGTAATTGCAATATAGAGAGTACCCCCCTAAGTGTAGACCCAGTAGTATGTGATCTGGATACTCAGCTTGATAGCAACCTAAACTTTGATGACCATGTATCCTTAGTAGTAAGGAAATCCTTCTATGTGGGACATCTTATAAGTAAAAGCATTGTATCTAGATCTAAGGATGTTATAATTCCATTATACTCAGCCCTCATCAGAGCAATAATAGAGTATAATGCTTCATTTTGCATGTACCTCACCAGACAACTGGAGAGATCATAGAGGGTTCTAACCAGGAAATTACAAGGTATACAAAAGAAGTCTTACGTGGAAAGACTGAAAGCCCTGTCACTGTATTCTGTCTCCTGCAGGTTGCTAAGGGGTGACCTGTGTCTGGCTAATAGGGAAGTCTCTGACATGGCCCTGATGGAAATGCTACACATTCATAAATCAAACTGCAAGAGGGTAATTTGCTCCTGGGATCTTAACCTAGCCTCTGACATGAGCAGGTCATGCTGGAGAATAGATACTTCTCCTCAAGACTGCCACTTCTCTGGGAGAAGCTTCCAGTTCACATAAAACAGAGACCCTCCATGACCCTCTTCAAACACAACCTAGTTCAATGGACAGGTGACTACAAATTCACACCTGGGGTGGTGCCCGTGTCCACCCTGGACAGAGGAAGTCAGTATTAACTACCATAGACCCTTACCTTTCCAAACTTCACTCACCTAACCATTGACAATTGGGGCAACTTGGGATAAATATGGATAGGCTTGTAAGGGCTCTAGGACCATTAGCCTGGTAACCTCCTATGAACCTATGAACTCTCAGCTTGTTATGTCCTTTCGGAGTGGCCAAGGTAGACAAAGAATTATAAGAAATGTCTGACAAAATCCAGAATAATCTTTTGCTGATGTTACCACCAAAGGTTGTGTTAGGCCATAAAATGAAAATCTCTCATTAGTATGAATACCATCATGGTTGCCTGGATAATGGGCATCCTTTGCGGAAGTTAATATCTGATAAAATGGAGGCTTGAAGATTGGAAGGCATGGGGGAAAATACTATAAAAATAGGAAGTCCTAGCAGGGTGATCAGATGACACACTACCAGAGTTGTGCCCATATCTGTGCCTTCTTTCATAATGTTTTCATGGAGAACCATTGCAATGCAGTGACCTTGTTTTCAGTATGTGCACTGCAAATTTAATATGAATTCTAAAAAAAAAATCTGTTTATATTATTTGCTTTAGATTTTGTTCGTGTTTTGTATGTGTCCTTTGTATGTGACTACTGCAGGAGTCATCTTGAGATATCATGCAATAGTTATGTAAAGTACTCCCCATATCTTCTGAGTTTGCAAAACAAGTCTTACAGAACATACTCTGGTTTAGCTCATCTGACTTTCCCCTGTCTATTTCTAAATCATTCTCTGTTAATGCTTATTAGATTCTGTTTAGGGATACATGAGACTTAGAAAAAAAGAATAGACAGGTGACTTTAGCATTTTGTCTGACCTAAATGTCAGCGAGCAATGAGAGAGGGCAGAAATGAAGGCTTGTTGAGTAGAAGAATGCTAGGAAGTGATATCACCAATAGGAAACAACAATTTTTAATTTCTTTGTTTTGACATTTGTTAATACAACCATACAAAGACCTGATAACCCAAAGCACTGGTATCAGCTCTAGAAGCCATATCATCTTAAGGGCATAAACATTATAGAAGAAGTTCAGAAAAGGACAATGGAATGTACATAGTCTGCTAAAAGAAGCTATACAAAAAGGCTTAAAGCACTCAATATGTAGAGTCTAAAAAAGGAGCATGATACAAACAATGCACTACAAATGGGAGTCACCTTTAAAAAAGAAAACAAAAATGCAGAGGATGAAGTAGCAGATGGGTCAAAGGAGACAGCAGCAAGTATTATTTCACTAATGCTCCACAAAAAGAATAAATCCACGAACTTGCAAGCTAGTAATGCAAACTTTTTATTCAATAAAGCGCTTTTCGTCTGGCTGGATAGCTAGACTTCTTCAGATGCAATTAAATATTCAAAACACAGTATAAATAACATGAACATCAGCCAGCTGATCCGCCCTACTAATTAGAACAGCTGATCAACACCAACCAATGCATATACATACCCTCACAGCCTAAGCCAAAATGCCTTAAATACACACACCATGAATTATATCTACTTCTAGTTAAGTTAATTAAAACCTACTAACATATTTATTAATTTAAGACATCATTTATATATCTATAAATATTCTAAAAACATTCTAAAAACTTCTAAAATACTTAATATACTATACAAAAAGTATAAAAGTCAGAAACCATACCTATAAATGAGTTTCTGACTTTAATTATGTACATACTCAAAAACAATATAATTTAAACAAACTAAAACAGTTAAACTAATGACGCAAAACTCATACATCCTACTGGGACAAGTCTATTTAGTAAAATGATATAATGTAATATGCATAACTCGGTACGTAAAAAATCTACTGCCAATCATTAGTGGACCAGAGTTCCGTTGTGGTGACGCCGAACCGGGAAAAGCCGAAAGATACAACATGCATAACATGTCAAATTCATAAAATGTTTGCAATGTAAAATAATATACATTTCTGCCCTAAAAGGTTTTTAAAAAACTTATTTAACAAACATATATAGCTTTGATTATCTTATGAGACTTTTCAGTTTTAAAATACATTTGATAGAATACATCTCATTAAGACCTGGATAGAGACATGCAAACGTACGTAGTTGCCAAAACAATTCCATTTTTTCAAGTAACAAATGTACTGGGCCACCTCTAGCATCTGAGGTTACACATTCTATAGCTCTAAACATAAAACCATGATTAGGAAAACATTACCAAATTATGGTGGATGGTTTACTACATGAAGCTTAAGAAGGATGGTGACTTTCATAGATACAAATACAACTATGAAAGGTCATTCACGAGTATTGACCAGGATATAGAGAAGCTAAAAAGCACAAAGCTTAAAAAATTAAACCGGGACAGAGAAGCGTATGCAAAAGGTTTTGCCTACCCTGCACCACCATTGTCATAATCTGGTATACAGAAAAATTTGGTCATTCAGGAAGTTACTGCAGCAGTAGGTGTGAACCAAACGGCTCTACCTGTTCAAGGATCGGATCGGAGTGAAGAAGGTTGGACATATGCATCCACTAAAAAGAAGAGCAATGCTTCTAATAATAACACCAGCAACAATAACACGAACAATGGAGGAGCTTATAAAAAGGAGGACTAACTTTGTGGGCCAACAGCATGGCCCAAACAACAGAGCAAATTTTCAGCATCCTGCCTCAGGCTACAACCTGAGGCAGGGAGCCCCGAACATTTACTACAGTTCACACCAGAAACAATAGAGAGTGAAGGACTGGAAAGTCAGACTTCAGAACTAAATGGATTAAAACACGCAGTAGTGTGTAACACGCAAGGTGACTTTAATATTTTTAATTATTCTGAATTTAAAGTGGATTTGGTGCTGGCTGATTTGCTAGCAAAAGGACTTACTTTTGTCCCCACAGTAAAAACTGACATAGCAGAATTAATTACAGATTTTAAACTGTTTACAAGAAAACTTAATTTTAAAGTTTTGTTTGGGGAGGGCAACACACAGTAACACCATTTTATGTATCTAGTACTTTCTGCCCTCAATTATAACCTACTATAGCTTTGTTTGAAAAAGTGTGTATATTAGATTTTTTTTAACCAAGTTACTTCAAACAAAAATAACAATAAAAAAGTTGTACTTTGAAATTCAGCATAACTAGAGAAGTAAAGGAAGCTTTATCTGTGCTTCAGCAAGCCCGAGTGAGAACAATGAAACCGGACAAAGGGGGTGGATTAGTGATACTAGACTTGGATGAATATATTAAGAAAATGGAAGAAATTTTAGCAAGTGAAACATACACTGAAGTATCTAAAAATGAGCTAAACATAGCTTATGTTAGAATTCGTTCTATTTTTGAGGAGTTGTTTATTGAAGCAAGCATAGATGTAGGAATTGCTAATTTTCTTGATACACCAGCACCAAGAATACCTACTATCTTTGGAGTTCCAAAGATTCACAAGTCTATCACTAACCCCCATATGAGACCATTAGTGGATGCTAGCGCCAGCATTACTTATGCTTGCTCAAAATTTATTGACCATATGCTTAAAAAATATGTAACCCAACAAAGTCAAATTTGTAAGGATTCCTGAACCTTTTTGGCCAACTTGAACAACTTAGAATACAGGGATGATTTTAACTTCCTTACTATTGATGTGAGGGACTTATATTCTTCCATACCACACAGTGAAGGTATAGAATGGGTAGGCTTACTGCAACACAGGATGGGCCCCCCCCAAAGCGAAGTAAAACTAATAGAAGAGTTGTTGGACATTGTTTTGTCCAACAAATTTATTACTTTCAAGAACAGATACTGTTTAAAAAAGATAGGGGTTGCTATGGGCTCCCCCTGTGGTAGCAGTTTTGCCAACCTAGTTATGGCATTTTAGGGAACAGGAACACATTTTTGGAGTGACCTACATTATGGAACAGATTAGTTTTTATACTCGCTTCCTGGATGATATATTTATTTTATTCAAAGGAAATGAAAATGAAGCCTTGTCCTTGGTTAACCAGTTGAATAACACTACTGATTTTTTAAATTTACGCAGTGTTTTAACAGTGATAGAATATCTTACCTCAATATAGATTTAAGAAAGGACAGGATAAACAAATGTTGGAAAGCAAGTATATTTAGAAAGGAAACGTATTCCAACACATTCCTTCTTTATAGTAGTTGCCACCCATCATTTCAAAAATGTTCCATAGTAAAAGGACAATTAGTAAGGTTGGTCCGAATGGTCTCAGATGAACAGGACTTTTTGGAGGAATGTACCAAACTAGTATAAATGTTTAAAAAGAGGAGCTATCCGGATGTATTATTGGATGAAATAAGTCAAGAGGTAATAAAAAAAGAATTTTAGGTATTTATACACCTATTTTAGTCAGTAAACCCTCTAATATAGGTTTAGATAGTGTTATTGCCCAAGAGGGCACATTATTGGATGAGCTGCTTAGCAAACCTGTGGATCCATGTAGTCTTATTCTCACATTTTATATGGATAGCTACGATTTTGTACACATAATACGAAATAATTGGGAAGTTATAAAAACAGACCTACCTACTGTTAAAGAACTACATGATTTTCCTAAGGTAGTCTTTAAGAAAGGTAGGAATTTGAAGAATCTATTAGAAACTCATAAACCTATTAATTTTAGTACAAAACATGGGGGCATGTATAAATGCCATATGTGCCCATATTGTAGATACATAGAGGTAGGGACAAACTTCTCTATCAGAGGGGTTAGATATACTACTAAACATATGTTTGATTGTAACACAAAAGGAGTGGTCTGTCTTGTTAAGTGTTACAGCTGCCCTGCCTTTTATATCAGAAAGACTGATAGAAGGTTGAGGGACAGAGTATATGAACACTTGAATAGTATTACAAATAACAAACTAGACAATGCCTTAGCTAGACACACTCACTCTTTTCCTAATCATGGTTTTATGTTTAGAGCTATAGAATGTGTAACCTCAGATGCTAGAGGTGGCCCAGTACATTTGTTACTTGAAAAAATGGAATTGTTTTGGCAACTACGTACGTTTGCATGTCTCTATCCAGGTCTTAATGAGATGTATTCTACCAAATGTATTTTAAAACTGAAAAGTCTTTTAAGATAATTATAGCTATATATTTTTTTAAAGAAGTTTTTTAAAAACCTTTTAGGGCAGAAATGTATATTATTTTACATAGCAAACATTTTATGAATTTGACATGT
The DNA here is from genome assembly GCF_019279795.1 of Protopterus annectens. Classification (NCBI taxonomy): domain Eukaryota; kingdom Metazoa; phylum Chordata; order Ceratodontiformes; family Protopteridae; genus Protopterus; species Protopterus annectens. The sequence goes on from NC_056729.1 coordinate 1,583,589,890, forward strand.
TATGCATATTACATTATATTATTTTACTAAATAGAGTTGTCCCAGTAGGAGTGATGTATGAGTTTTGCATCATTAGTTTAACTATTTTAGTTTGTTTAAATTATATGGTTTTTGAGTATGTACATAATTAAAGTCAGAAACTCATTTATAGGTATGGTTTCTGACTTTTATACTTTTCGTATAGTATATTAAGTATTTTATAAGTTTTTGGAATGTTTTTAGAATATTTATAGATATATAAATTATGACTTAAATTAATAAATATGTTAGTAGGTTTTAATTAACTTAACTAGAAGTAGATATAATTCATGGTATGTGTGTTTAAGGCATTTTGGCTTAGGCTGTGAGGGTATGTATATGCATTGGTTGGTGTTGATCAGCTGTTCTAATTAGTAGGGCAGATCAGCTGACTGATGTTCATGTTATATACTGTGTTTTGAATATTGAATTGCATCTGAAGAAGTCTAGCTATCCAGCCAGACGAAAAGCCCTTTATGGAATAAAAAGTTTGCATTACTAGCTTGCAAGTTTGTGGATTTATTCTTTTTGTGGAGCATTAGTCAGTTTGTTGCGTTTTTGTTTCCAAGTATTATTTCACAAAAAGGATGGTTAATGATTTGATTAAGTTTCCTGAAGTTGGTTTTGTTTCCAAAGCAGAAACAGAGTTGTAATAGTGCATGCAATAGCTACATAACCTACTAAAAACATACTTACACCCACACAACATGGCTTTCACCCCAAACATAGCATCACAGCCGCACTATCTTTCATTAATACCATATCCCTTGCTCGTGATAGCAAAAACTGGTCTCCTACCTATTCCTGGACCAGTCCAAGGCCTTCAATACGGTCTCCCATCCAATTCTTCTGGCCAAACTGTCAGACCTTAATTTCTATCCTTTTACCCTTTCCTGGTTTTCTAGCTGCCTCTCCGATCACCACCAATCTATCAAATGCCTCTCAGCTCTATCCCCTCCCTGTGAAAATAGGAGTCTTCCAAGGATCTATCTTTGGCCCACTACTCTTTAATATTTTCACTAATTCACTACACACCTCTTGTCCCCAGTCATCCCTTATACAATATGCTGATGACTCCATTGTCATCATCACAGACTCTCCCTCAGACCTGTACTCCTCCACCCAATCATCCTTTAACTCCATTGAATCCTGGCTCCAAGACAATAAATTAATTCTAAACCCTAAGAAAACCAAGCTCCTACTCTTTCTCCCCGAAAACCTCAATAATCTCAGAACTACTTTTACTATACTGTCCAGTAACAACACATCTATCACAGTCGAATCCAGCACAAAACTGCTAGGAATCACAATCGATGCCCAATTTAAGTTTGATTTACATGTGTCAAATTGTATAAAAAAGACACATCATAAACTGGGTCTCCTTTACCGCAACAAAAAGTACCTGACTAGTAAGGCAAAAATAACTCTCTCACATGCATACCTTCTTCCTACTCTATTGAATAGCTGTCACATTCTTACTAATCTGAACTCTTCACTCCTAACCAAACTCAAATCAACCAAAAATAAGGTGGCTAGATTTGCTGCAAACCATACCTATAAATCTCACCACTGTCTTTCCCTAAAACAACTAGACTGGCTTGAATTACCCCACCAGCTCATCCTCCTCAACTTCAAATAATTCACTCAATACTACACCACCACTCTTTCTGTCCCAGTCTTACTCCTACAATCTCTAAATACCCCCAACTAGGCCTCTGTGTAGCTCTGGGCAAGACCTGCTACAGATACACAAACCCAAGGCCAAAACCACAGGGTCTGATAAATAAAGTTTTCACTGTCACACTGTCTGTAAAGCTTTTTAGCTAGTTTCACTGTGTGAAAGGTATTAACTGGAAGTTTTTGTACTTGTTAAGCACCTGTTTGTTTGATTTCCTGCCAAGGAGTGTATCATATAACTGATTTGCTTGCAGTTAAAAGCATTCTATAGGGTCTCCTTGCTCCTTTATCTGTTTAAAAAACTTTCAAAATGTGGCTCACTGTTGTTCGTCTGCTGTAAAAACATTTATGTAGTATTTCCTGGCTAAAAGAGTGTAGGCTAGTAGCTGTAGTATTGTTCCAGTTCAGATTTGCTGTCTCTGGGCCTGTTTGTTTTTGCAGGGGTTGCTCTGAGCACATGCCCAGGCCATCTTGAATTAGCAGAAGCCATTCTTTACCTTCATGGCAGGATTATGTTGATTGGCTGCTGGCTGGTGGAGATTGGATGGTTTAGGGCTTGGAGTAAGCACTCATTGGTTCTTTTGAGCTTTTTTTAAAAAAAAAGTTGTTTAAGGTTGTATCTTCTGGTATTTAAGCCCTAACTTTGAGAGGATTTCTGTCTATGCACACTATGCCGAGTGGAGGAGGGGCATTGACTACAACTCTGATCTAAGATATATAACAATAATTATCTGGGTTTTTTTTTTGCTTATTTTTACTAGTTATTGCTTCTAGCAATTTATATATAGCACTTCTATTGCCTGCTGCATACTTTTTACTGTATCTTATTGCTATTAACTAATCTGCATGGTTGAACTAAAATTGTCTGCCTTACAGGGTCTGATAAATAAGGTTTTTACTGTCACACTGTTTGTAAAGCTTTTTAGCTAGTTTTACTGTGTGAAAGCTATTAACTGGAACTTTTCTGTACTTGTTAAGCACCTGTTTGTTTGTTCTGATTTTCTGCCAAGGAGTGTATCATATAACTGATTTGTTTGCAGTTAAAAGCATTCTGTAGAGTCTCCTTGCTCCTTTATCTGCTTAAAAACATTCATTTTGTGTCTCACTGCTGTTCTGCTGTGATAAACATTTTTGCAATGTTTCCTGGCTAAAAGAGTGTAGGCTAGTAGCTGTAGTATTGCTCCCCGCCCTCTCTCTCTGTTGGTGACTTGCTGTTATACTTGCTGGCTTTGCAGTTGCCCACCCCTACTGTAAATTTGATCTGGGACACTCCTCCCTATCTAGTGTCATTAGCTCATTCTACCTAATACAGAGAGAACATTTGAGAAGGCCAACCCACTTAGTTTCCTAACCTTGAATTATCTACTGCTTCTCTTTTCTCCATTTCCTTTACAAAGAAAAAAAGCTTTGCTAGAATCTTCATGTGTTCTGCTTAAATGTAATGAAAAGAATTAAGCTTGCTTCTTGCCTTTCCTGTAACAAGTCTAGGATTGGTTCTAGACCAGAAATTGTAGCTATTGGCCGTTTGGGCAGTTTTTCCATCTCTCTCAATTTTCTGATTTAAAAGCCTGCATTTGCACTTGTTTCCCCCTTTCCTGTAACTAGTCTAGTCCAGATACAGATTTGCTGTATCCAGGTCTGTTTGTAAGCTTCTGAGACCCCAAAGCCTTTCTGTGTTGGAGGGAAGCCTGCTAGCTTATCAGTGGGAGTGGTAAGCACTAGGTAACCTATATACCCCATAAGGAGTGTTTTTTGGCCCAGAAATTGTAGTTATTGGCCATTTGGGCAATTTTTCCATCTCTCTCAACTTTCAGATTTAAAAGCCTGCATTTGCACTTGTTTCTTTCCTGTAACTAGTTTAGTCCAGATACAGATTCTTAGTTTTAGCACTTAAATTTGCTTATTTGTGCTCAGCACTTGTTCAGCAATTGTTATAAGTGCTAAATAAGCTACAAATTACTACAGCACTTAACCTTCCTCATTACCTAGAGGAAAACTGTTTTTGTACTTACTTTCCTCACTTGCTTAGAGAATAACAGCTCTTGCACTCACTTTCCTCACTTGTCTAGAGGAAAATAGTTTTTTATTCAGGCATGTCCAAGGATCAGCTCACAATGTTCTCTCCTGTCTATCTGATGAATCTGGTATTTTGGGGCAATGTAGCAATTTCCTCATGTACACAGACAATCCTCTCCTCCTACCACCCAACATTACAACCTGTGAGAGATGCACTTATCTAGCCAAACTGGAGGTAAAGCTCTCTCCAACCAAGACTGAACTTGGCAGTCAAGAGGAGAAGGTAAACACTTGCATCACACCACACTCATCACATACATCCACTAAACCTACACCACCAAAATCCACACACAGAAACACAAAAACATTCGCGGAGGCCCTCAATAATAATCTGCTCAAGCAACAGAGACCTCGAAAGCAGAAACACAAGCAACCTCCACCCCCCCAACACAACCCAAATGACACATAGCTCACAGACTCAGTGTGCCACTCAACCACAGCCCACAAGGCAAAACAATGTACCAAACACACTAGTCATAGGTGACTCTATAGTCAGGCACACTGATGTCCTACTCAACAGGCTAAACAAGGAGAAGGTTACTGTCAGCTATCTGTCAGGTGCCAGAATCTGCCACATAACCCACTCAATCAGGTCACTCCACAACAAGTACAACTATGACTCTGTCACTGTCCATGTTGGTGTGAACGACGTGAGATGCACTTCCCTGGATTACATGAAAAGAGGCATGGAAGAGCTCTCTGATCTTGTAGCCCAGGCAGGTATGACTCTAGCCCTGAGTAGCATTCTGCCATCAACCAAAATGATACCGCAGTACAAGGACAAAATGATTGACTTCAACAATTGGCTAAGCTTCTGGTGTCATTCTAAGGGGATCAAGTATCTGTCTGCCTGGGACGACATGATCGACAGACCATGATGCTTTGCCAGAGATGGCCTGCACCTGTCGCCCCTGAGATTCCGGATACTGGCTAAGGCTCTTGCCACCCCTATAGTGCCTTTTTTAGGCAAGGATCAAAAGACAAATTCACCATCATAACAGGAACAGGCAAGCAAAAACTGAGGGTAATGCTACTCAATGCTAGAAGTCTAAATTTCAAAATGCACTCCCTTGAGGCACTCCTTAAAATGGAGAACATCAATATCTGTGCAGTGACTGAGACTTGGTTCAAGGCTTCAGAGAGCACCCCTGCATTACCAGGCTTTAACTCATACCACACTTTTTGGCCATCTAACCTGGACCGGAACACCAAAGGCAGTGGTGTGTCCATATTCATTAAGGCTCTCCACACCTCCAGGCTACTTGCTCAGCATAATGCATCCGAGGTTATCCAAGTGCAACTAACTCTGGGCAAAACTGCAATCCAAATTGTAGCTTTCTACAGACCCCCACCATGCTCCAGGATTCCCACTTCTCTTTTCTTAATATACTGGAAAATATTAGGGTTCAACCAAACACCCAAATAAAGGGTGATTACAACTACCCCACCATTAACTGGGAAAACTAATCATGTACCACCTCCTCTGCTTAATGCTTTCTGGAATTCATAAATACCAATGCCCTGGATCAACTTATCCACACCCCCACCAGAGGTAACAATATCCTAGACCTAGTCACTACCAACATGAGTGACCCATGTTCCACACCTGAAGTCAGCTTCTCATTGGTCAGATCTGACCATAAGCTAATCACCCTAGATATACACATCCTGCCCCCACCCCCCATTAAGGAAACCATGGTAAAAAATTTCTCCAAAGCCAACGTCATACTTCTTAAGACAGAAGTGGTGAACTTCATGACACCCATGAAGATGGACAATACAGTTACGACTGCTGAATCCTACACAAATGCACTCTATAAGCACTTACACAAGTGCATGGATCTTGCTATCATAAACAGAACCAAGATGCTATCCTCCAAAAGAAGGAAGCCAATCTGGTGGTCCCCTGCCATAAACAAACTCTACAACAGAAGGAAGAAACTGTTGCAAAAGAGAGTAAAATCCCTTGAGTGGAGGAGGTCCCTGGTCAGCCTCAGTAAGAAGCTGAGATCCCTTATAAGATCCTCCAAAGCTAGCTATGAAAACAAAATTGTCACTGATTCTAAGGACAACCACAAAGCATTCTATAGCTATGTCAAGAATCTCATTTGCAACACCCAGATCAGCTCTGAGTTACAGCACAACGGCACAAAAATTACAGAACCAACTGATATTGCCAACATCCTGGCAGAAAGGTTCAGTGCTAACTTTATCCCCACTCTCACCCCCTAAAGGACTCATATCTATACAGGAAGAATGCAGAGTCCCTGTAATCACAACTACGCATGTAAAAGCTGCACTCTCTAAAGCCAAAAATACAGCATCCATGGGACCGGACAACATCCCAGGCTGCGTTTTACACGAACTTCAGTATAAACTGGCTCCCCAACTAAGCACCATGTTCAATCATAGCCTCATGTCAGGCTTTGTGCCCACTAAATGGTGCACAGCAGCAGTTATCCCAGTCCACAAAGTGGGAGCCACCACTGATCCTGGGAACTATCACCCTATTAGCCTGATGAGCCTGTTCTGCAAGGCCATGGAACGTATCATCATGGAACTCATAAACAAAGATATTGATAACCTCCAAACTCTGGACTCCACCCAGTACGGGTTTGTGAAAGGCAGATCATGCCTCCTGAACCTGATCAACTTCTTTGAGGCAGTCACCAAAGACGAGATGAGGGTAAGGTGGTTCACACAGCCTATCTTGACCTCACTAAGGCTTTCAACACCATCCCCCATTCTGGAATTATAGCTAAACTCACTAAACTAGGTATAAATCCCTATGTCACAAGATGGGTTACCAACTGGCTCAGTGACAGAACCCACACTGTAAAAGTTGCAGACTCCAAATCTGACTTCAAACCAGTGACAAGTGGAGTACCACAGGGTTCAGTCCTGGGACCTCTCCTGTTTGGTATCTACTTCTCTGAAGTACAGGCTAACACAGAAGTCGAGTCCCCAAATTATGTGGATATCCTACAGAAGGTCCTCACTGAGACAGATGCCTGGTGTCAGAGCCATGGCCTCAAGCTCAATGCCAAAAAGTGCATTGTCATCCCCTTTGGTAAAAACTTGTACCCATGAACTACCACATAGGTGGCAGTCTACTTAATGCCGAATGTGTGATAAGAGACCTTGGGACCCAGGTTGACAGTAGTCTCTCCTCTGATAATCACATTACCACAGTTGTCAGGAAATCCTTCTATGTGGCACACCTCATCACAAAAGGGTTCTCATCCAGGAAAAAAGGAGGTCATTGTTCCCCTCTACTTGACACTCATTAGACCCATTATAGAGTACAATGCCCCTTTTGGAATGTACCTCACAAGAAATCTGCAGCAGCTGGAAAGGCCACAGAAGTACCTCACAAAGAGGATTACTGGCCTCAAACAGATGTCCTATGTGATGCCCGTGCCCTGGCCCAGCAATCAAGGAGCCTCAATCCTCACCACTAACACCAGTGAGGGGTGGCTCATATAGGAGGAAAGGATAACAAATACACACAGTAAAGTGCAATTTCCCTTAAGAGCACACAGAGATCACAGTCAATCTGGGACTGGTTACTCCCTTGCTCTCCAGGTCCCCAATAAGACTCCCCACTGGCACAGCTATAGGGTCCAGATCTCAGCCTAGTGGGCAAGCTAAAACCTCCAGCACCCTCTCTGTCCAACCAGTGCTTCGTGTCCCTGCGCAAGTAGCTGACACACACACACACACACACACACACACACACACACACACACACACACACACACACACACACACACACACACACACACACACTTTGAGAAGAGTTTATACAACCACACAGACATTCCTGGGAAAGGATGGCACAGGTCCTCCAGCTGTGCCCCTATTTCCCAGACTATATGGTAGTACCAGCTCCCACCACCCACTAATATTTATCTGCTACTTGAAGGCCCTTAAAAGGGTGTCTAATTATTACTGTGCAATATTATTATCCAATTGGTAGTATAGCCCAGGGCTAAAGCTATTGGAGTGGCTTTGTACAATTTTACCAAAGGCATGCAAGTACTCTAAATAGCTTAAATTATCTCTACAAAAACAGTCACAGTTGAAAGGGTTAAAAATATTTAATAACAAATAGTCAAAACATAAGATAGTACTTTTTACTACACAGTGCTAGTCAAGAGTTCAGAGATCACAAAGAAATACTTAAAATAATTCAGTTGTACAGTTCTGACATCACAGAAAAACACTTAGTCTAAACTTTCTAGTTTCTGATATTTCTAAGAGAAAACACAAATCTAGGATAAACTTACATATAGAGCAAGTCAGTGCTGGTGAGTTGGATGGTCAGGCTAAAAATGCTTAATGCTGTCTGATTCTCTCTGTTTTTAAAATCACATTCCTGGTTCACATTACATCATTCTTCACACTTCCCTGGGTTCCCAGGCTAACATAAACTACATTTACATTCTTCACCTCTGGGCAGAAACCAAGCAATAAAGGACATTTATGCATGCAAATTCTGGCCATTAACTCTGGCCTTGAAACAATAGGCAGGATGCCCCACTCTAGACTTACTGGTTCCGAGTTTTAACATCAAAGGGCCACAACATGCTTTAATTAATCACTAGAGTTCACTGTTACATTTTTTTCAGTTCATGTTATACTATTTTTACTATTTAAGACAACAAGCCTGTGGTTTACAATAATATTTACAGATGACAGAATTATCTCCAAAATTCTATCTGGCTAGGCTGGCAGCCTTTACCCATCTTCACCCAATCTTCACATATCTGCCCCCTGGAGAACTCAAGCTAGTTTTTCAAGTGACCCACGAGAAATGCTGCTTGAGGGAGATAGGTCTATTTGAATATACCTTACCCCGTTCCCTGTCTTGAGAGCCCATCTGCATTGGCATTGCTAATCTCACTGCAGGGCTGAACAGACATATCATATGCTTGCAACCCCAGGCTCCATCTTAGCAACTTGACATTCTGCTGGCTGGCTCTGTTTAACCATGTTAGGGGGTTGTGATCTGTCATAACAGTGAATTTCCTTCCATACAGATAAGGCTGAAGTTTTTGCAGTGCCCACACTATGGCTAGACATTCCTTTTCTACAGCTGCATAACATTCCTCCCTGGGTTGGAGTCTATGACTGAGATAAACCACTGGGTGCTCTTCCCCCTCTGAAGAAATCTGGCTAAGTATAGCCGCAACCCCATAGTTCAAAGCATCCAACTGCACAACAAAGTTTTTGCTTTAATCTTGACTGGCTAACACAGGGGGTCCTCCCAAAGCTTCTTTAAGCTTCTGGAATGCCTGCTCACATGCTGGGGTCCACACTACCTTATCTGGCCTGTTCGTCCTTGTCAGGTCTGTAAGGGAAGCAGCTATGGTACTATAACTGGGGACAAACTTTCTGTAGTACCCTGCTGTCCCTAAAAATGCCCTCACCTGCTTTTTAGTAACAGCTGCAGGACAAACCTGAATGGCTTCCACTTTGGCAGGTTCTGGCCTTATCTTACCACTCTCCACTCTATGTCCTAGGTAGGAGACCTCTGCCATACCCACCTGACATTTGCTTGGCTTAATGGTCAACCCTGCCCTCTGTAGTCTGCCCAGCACCTCCCTGACGTGCTGAAGGTGCTCTGGCCAGGAATGGCTGGAGATGGCAATATCATCTAGGTAAGCAAGGGCAAACCCTATTGCTCCTGCTAGGATATGGTCTACCTAGTTGCTGGGGCATTCTTCATCCCAAAGGGCATCTTTGTGAACTCATACAAGCCAAAAGGAGTCACAAAGGCTGACTTCTGTCATGCACTGAGAGTCAAACGCACCTGCCATCCTTCTTTGGCACCAGCACCACTGGGGAGGCCCAGGGAGTTTTGGACTCTTGAATCACCCCTAGTTCAACCATCTCCTGTACCTCCTCCCTCAGAGTCTGATTTACTCTCTCAGGCACTCTATAAGAGGCCTGTCTAATAGGCCTTTGGGGTCCTGTATCCACCTGGTGCTGCCCCAGGTGGGTGCACCCTGTTTTCCCAGTGAACATGACCCACATTCCTGCAATACTGCTCGGATTTCTCAAATCTGGGTAGGAGATAGCTGCTGGGACATTGCTACCCATTTCACTGAGGTGTCAGCCCGAGCCTCACTGAGGAGATCAGTCCCCAGATCTCCCTCAGACTCCTCCTGCAATCCACTGCAAATTCTCAGCACAAGGGCTTCCCTATCATGGTAAGGTTTCATCATGTTAACATGGTACAATATGTGCTCCTTCCTTCTGCCTAGCAGTTCCGCCATGTAATTAAGATCACTTACCTTTCTTACCACCTTGTAGGGTCCCTCCCAAGCTGCTTGCAACTTGTTGTGTCTGACAGGAATGAGAGCCATTACCTGCTGCCCCACTAGCTCGAGTATTCCTGTCATACCACACTTTTTTCTGTTGTTGGGCTTCTGCCAGGTTCTCCTTGGCCAAGCCCATGAGTTCCCTCAGCCTTGTCCTGAGGTTTAGGATGTATGCCACAACAGACTCCTTGTGAGACATGCACTCACCTTCCCACTCTTCTCGAATTAAATCTAGAGGTCCCCTCACCCTATACCCATACAGCAACTCAAAGGGTGAAAAATCTGTGGATTCCTGGGGAACCTCTCTGTAAGCAAACAACAGATGGGGAAAATATTTGTTCCACTCCCTCTTAAACTGATCTGCAAATGCCTGTAGCATGGATTTGATTGCAGAATTTAACCTCTCAGCAAGACCATTAGTCTGGGGATGGTAGGGGGTGGTCTTCATGTGCTTCACCCCACAGGACTTCCACAGACAAGCCAGCAGGTCTGACATGAAATTGGCACTTCTGTCAGTCAGTATTTCTTTTGGGAAATCTACCCTGCTGAAAATCTCTAACAAAGCATTTGCCACCTTCTCTGCCTCAATGGAGGACAAAGCCACTGCCTCAGGCAATTGTGTAGCATAATCCACTACCACTAGGATATACTTTTTCCCTGTGGAACTTGGGGTACTCAGAGGACCCACAATATCCATAGCTATCCTTTGAAATGGCTCCTCAATCACAGGCAAAGGCATCAAAGGAGCTCTCACCTTGTCTCCTGCCTTGCCTACCTTTTGGCACTGCTCACAGGCCCTGCAGTACCCTGTTACATCTCTGGCAATTCCAGGCCAATAGAGGTTCTGCATAATATGCCTCTTTGTATGTTTTATGGCCATACTACCTGCAAAGGGAATATCATGGGCTATGGCTAGAAGCGCCAGACGGCAGGCTCTAGGCACTACCAACTGCTGTACCCTCTCAACTTCTAGCCCTCCCGCAGGGGTCCACTCTCTGTATAGTAACCCTTTGTCCCAGTATACAAATTCCTCCTTTCCTTGAGAATCAGGTGCCTCCCTAGCTACCTGCCTCAGGCCTTGCAATGTAGGGTTTGAGAGCTGAGCCTGTCTCAGCTCTCTCCTTGTAACCCTTCCAGCTCCCCTCTGGACAGTGGTGTCTCACTGTTAGCATGGGTACTACTACTCACCTCTACCTTTGCAGTTACTCTGTCCAAGGGACCATCAGTACCCCCAAGCAGCTTTGGCTCACCTTCAGTCTCACTGCTACAGGGTAGCTCCCTCCCTGAAGTAACCACCTCACCAGTTCCGGCTGAAAGTATGCAGTCTGTCTGGGTCTCCTCCAGGCTACCAGACTTACCTGCTTGTCTCCAAGCCTGACTGTGTGTAACTGCACAAGCACAGGGTACTGCAGGGTACTGCACTATCAAAATCATTCTGTATCAAGACATCTGCAGATATATCCTCAAACCCACCTACTTGCTGGCTTCCTTTTCCACCCTCCCAGTCAAGGTAAACCCTAGCCAAAGGTATTTGGAAAGGGATCCCTACTAAAGCCCTGACTGGAGTAGACTGCCCAGGCAAGTAGTGTTCCTCTGTAACCATTGCAGGCTTTACAATGATTATATCAGAGGCTGTGTCTCTCTTGGCAATGGCCTCTTTGCCATTCACTACAATAGGATATAACCTCTGGTGGTAGTTTTTTACCCTTGTTGTCCCAAGACAACCTACTATTGACATTTTGTCTTTCCCACTTACTGGCTCCCTCACCTTTTGTTCCCCACCTTGCCTCCATGGACATCTGTATGCCACATGGCCCCATTGATTGCATTCACAATATTTAACCCTAGCTAATGGATGTGTACCTGGACTAGTGGCTTCCCCTGCTACTGGCAGATTCTGTTGGGGCAGTCTGGGCTGCCCACCATTGATTCCTTTAGACCCATGAGCAGTACTGGGGGTTCCTTTCCTGTGCAGAGCTGCCCTGCTTGCCAGGTATAGGTCTCCCTTCTTCCCCAACTCATCTGAAGTAGCACATTGTCTATCAGCTAACCAGATCCTCGTGTCCTCAGGCAAAGTGCTAAGGGCTTGTTCCCTCACCAAAAGGTCTACCAGCCCTTCAAAAGTGGTGACCTGATATCCACTCACCCACCTATGGAAATAAGTGCTAAGTTCAGCAACATATTCACACACACACACACACTTTCATCTGCTTTGCGTCTATGCTTATGAAACTTTTTCCTATAGGTTTCAGGTGTTAGTTTAAACAATTCCAACAAGTGACTTTTAACAGCAGTATAATCAAAACATGCAACATCAGACATTTTTAACAAAACAGTTACAGCTTTACCATGGAGTAAGGGGGTCAGGAACCGTACACAGAGCCTTTGGTCAACACCATACTGTTTGCATACCCTCTCAAACATATGAATGAAACTATCAAAATTATCCCCCTCTTTAAACTGCGGAAGAAATTTACTGACCTTTTGTGCTTCTGGCATCCAGTTACTCCCTTCCACATTACCTCCATGACTCTGGCAAAGAGTCAGCATTTCCCTCTCATGCTTCCTCTGCTGCTCCTTTTCCTCAGCTTCCAGGCGTAGCAGTTTTTCATTCTCCTCAGCCTGTAGACTCCTCAGTCTCTTAGCTGCTTCTGTCTCCAAATGCCTGGCCTCTAACTCAAGTCTCTTTAGTTCCAGATGATCTTTTAAGTCCTCTGCAGAAAAGTTGAGCTGTCCATTCTCCGAGGGTATTATATCTCCACTGCCAGTTTGATTGTCCTCCTGGTTGCTGTTTTATGATGCAGCTGTAACCAAGGCTGCAATCAGGTCTGCCATAGTCAGGCTTCCATGCACCAGTCCCCTAGCCTGGCACATCTCTGCCAGCTGGCTCCTTGTCAGCTTTCAATACTCCTTTGCTGACATGCTGCCTGCTCACCCTGATTAACTAACTACATCCCTTGACTACATGAAAAGAGACATGGAGGAGCTCTCCGATCTTGTAGCCCAGGCAGGTATGAGCCTAGCCCTCAGTAGCATCCTGCCATCACCCAGAATGATACCACAGTACAAGGACAAAATGATTTGACTTCAACAATTAGCTAAGCTTCTGGTGTCATTCTAAGGGGATCCAGTATTTGTCTGCCTGGGATGATATGATCGACAGACCATGATGCTTTGCCAGAGATGGCTGGCACCTATCGCTCTTGGGATTCCGGATACTGGCAAAGGCTCTTGCCACCCCTATAGTGCCTCTTTTAGGCAAGGTTCAAATGACAAATTCACCACCGTAAAAGGGACAAGCAAGCAAAATCTGAGGATAATGCTACTCAATGCTAGAAGTCTAAACCTCAAAATGCACTCACTCGAGGCACTCCTTAAAATGGAGAACATCGACATCTGTGCAGTGACAGAGTCCTGGTTCAAAGCTCCAGAGAGCACCCCTGCATTACCAAGCTATAGTTCATACCACACCTTTCAGCCACCTAACCTGGACTGAAGAACTAAAGGTGGAGGCATGTCCATATTCATTAAGGATATCCACACCTCCAGGCTAGTTGCATAGCATAATGCATCTGAGATTATCCAAGTGCAACTAACTCTGGGCAAGACCACAATCCAAATTGTAGCTTGCTACAGTCCCCCCATCATGCCACAGGATTCCCACTCCTCATTTCTTGATACACTAGGAAATATTAGGGTACAACCCAACACCCTAATAATGGGTGATTTCAACTACCCCACCATTAACTGGGAAAACTACTCGTGTACCAACTCTTTTGCTCAACGTTTTCTGGAATTCATAAATTCCAACGCCTTGGATCAACTTATTCATACCCCCACCAGAGGCAGCAATATCCTAGACCTGGTCATTATCAACAAGGTTTAGTTCCGTGGTGTAATGGTTAGTACTCTGGTCTTTAAAGCCAGCATTTTGAGTTCAAGTCTCAGTGGAGCCTCTTGTGTCTTCAGATTTGTCATTTCCCTGGCATATCAAGCTAGGTTTGGAAACAGTTTTAATGGGGGTGGGAGGATGGCAGAATGGTTAAGGTGTTTACCTTACAGACACAAGGTGCAGGGTTTGATTCTCACATGGGGTAATTGGCTAGGCTTAAAATGGCCCACAAGGACAATTAGACTACTACTAATCTATGAACCTATGAACATGGGTGACCGGTGTTCCACACCAGAGGTCAATTCCTCATTGGTCAGTTCCGACCACAAGCTAATCACCCTTGACATCCACATCCTGCCACCTCCCCCCATTAGAGAAACCACCATAAAAAACTTCTCCAAAGCCAACTTCACGCTTTTTAAGACAGAAGTGGCAAACTTCATGACACCCATGCAGACGGACAATAGAGGTACGACTGCTGAATCCTACCCAAATGCACTTTATAAGCACTTACACGGGTGCATGGATCGTGCTATCCCTAAAAGAACGAAGATGCTATCCTCCAAAAAAAGAAAGCCAATCTGGTGGTCCTCTGCCTGAAACAAACTCTACAACAGAAGAAAGAAACTGTTGCAAAAAAAGAGTAAAATCCCATGACTGGAGGAGCTCCCTGGTCAGCCTCAGTAAGAAGCTGAGATCCCTTATAAAATCCTCCAAAGCTAATTACGAAAACAAAATTGCCACTGACTCTAAAGACAACCAAAAAGCATTCTATAGCTATGTCAAGAATCTCAATGACAACACTCAGATTTGCTCTCAGTTACAGCACAATGGCACTAAATATACAAAACCAACTGTTATTGTCAACATCCTGGCAGATAGGTTCATTACTAACTTTACCCCCCTCTCACCTCCTAGAGGGCCCATCTCTATGCTGGAAGAATGCAAAGTTGCTGTAATCACGGCTGCACAGGTAAAAAACACACTCTCCAAAGCCAAGAACACAGCATCCATGGGACCTGACAATATCCCAGGCTGCGTTCTACACAAACTACAGAACGAACTGGCACCCCACCTAAGTACCATGTTCAATCATAGCCTCACCTCAGGCTTTGTGTCCACTGAATGGCACACTGCGACGGTTATCCCACTTCACAAATGGGGAACCATGACGGACCCCGGAAACTACTGCCCCATTAACCTGACGAGCCTGGTCTGCAAGACCATGGAACGTATCATCATGGAACTCATAAACAAAGACATTGTTAATTTCCAAACTCTGGACTCCACCCAGTTTGGTTTTGTAAAAGGCAGATCATGTCTCCTAAACCTGATAGACTTCTTTGAAGCAGTCACCAAAGCCATAGATGAGGGTAAGGTGGTTCACACAGCCTATCTAGATCTCGCCAAGGCTTTTGATACCATTCCCCACTCTGGAATTATAGATAAACTCACTAAACTAGGTATAAATCCCTATGTCTGGATGCCTG
The DNA here is from genome assembly GCF_019279795.1 of Protopterus annectens. NCBI lineage: Eukaryota > Metazoa > Chordata > Ceratodontiformes > Protopteridae > Protopterus > Protopterus annectens. Next base: position 1,583,605,369 of record NC_056729.1, read on the forward strand.
GGATGACATGGTCGACAGACCACGATGCTTTGCCAGAGATGGCCTGCACCTGTCACCCCTGGGATTCTGGATACTGCCTAAGGTTCTTGCCCCCCTATAGTGCCTTTTTTAGGCAAGGTCCAAATGACAAATTCACCACCATAACAGGAACAAGCAAGCAAAAACTGAGGTTGATGCTACTCAATGCTAGATGTCTAAATCTCAAAATGCACTCACTCGAGGCACTCCTTAGAATGGAGAACATCGATATATGTGCAGTGACTGAGACCTGGTTCAAGGCTCCAGAGAGCACCCCTGCACTACCAGGCTATAACTCATACCACACTTTTCGGCCATGTAACCTGAACTGGAACACCAAAGGCGGAGGTGTGTCCATATTCATTAAGGATATCCACACCTCCAGGCTAGTTGTTCAGCATAATGCAGCTGAGGTTATCCAAGTGCAACTAACTCTGGGCAAAACTGCAATCCAAATTGTAGCTTGCTACAGCTCACCCACCATACTCCAGGATTCCCACTCCACTTTTCCTGATGTACTGGAATATATTAGGGTTCAACCAAACACCCTAATAATGGGCGATTTCAACTACCCCACCATTAACTGGGAAAACTACTCATGTACCAACTCTTTTGCTCAACGCTTTCTGAAATTCATAAACTCCAATGCCCTGGATCAACTTATCCACAGCCCCACCAGGGGCAACAATATCCTGGATCTAGTCATTACCAATATGAGTGACCGGTGTTCCACACCTGAAGTCAACGCCTCATTGGTCTGATCTGACCATAAGCTAATTACCCTAGATATCCACATCCTGCCTCCACCCCCGATTAAGGAAACCATGGTAAAAAATTTCTCCAAAGCCAACTTCATGCTTCTTAAGACAAAAGCAGTGAACTTCATGACACCCATGCAGATGGACAATACAGTTATGACTACTGAATCCTACACAATTGCACTTTATAAGCACTTACATGAGTGCATGGATCGTGCTATCTTAAACAGAACCAAGACGCTATCCTCCAAAAAAAGGAAGCCAATCTGGTGGTCCCCTGCCATAAACAAACTGTACAACAGAAGGAAGAAACTCTTACAAAAGAGAGTAAACTCCCACGAGTGGAGGAGTTCCCTGGTCAGCCTCAGTAAGAAGCTGCTATCCCTGATAAAATCCTCCAAAGCTAGTTACGAAAACAAAATCACCACTGATTCTAAAGACAACAACAAAGCATTCTATAGCTATGTCAAGAATCTCAATGGCAACACTCAGATCTGCTCTGAGTTACAGCACAATGGCACTAAATATACAAACCCAACTGATATTGCCAACATCCTGACAGATAGGTTCAGTGCTAACTTTACCCCCTCTCACCCCCTAAAGGGCCCATCTCTATACCGGAAGAATGCAAAGTTCCTGCAATCACGGCTGCACAGGTAAAAACCACACTCTCCAAAGCCAAAAACACAGCATCCATGGGACCAGACAACATCCCAGGCTGTGTTCTACATGAACTACAGAACTTACTAGCACCCCACCTAAGTACCATGTTCAATCATAGCCTCACCTCAGGCTTTGTGCCTGTTGAATGGCGCACAGCAATGGTTATCCCACTCCACAAGGGGGGAGCCACCACGGACCCTGGGAACTACTGCCCCATTAGCCTGACGAGCCTGGTCTGCAAGGCCCTGGAACGTATCATCATGGAACTTATAAACAAAGACATTGGTAATCTCCAAACTCTGGATACCACCCAGTTCAGGTTTGTAAAAGGCAGATCATGTCTCCTAAACCTGATAGACTTCTTTGAAGCAGTCACCAAAGCCATAGACAAGGGTAAGGTGGTTAACACAGCCTATCTAGATCTTGCCAAGGCTTTCGACACCATCCCCCACTCTGGAATTATAGATAAACTCACTAAACTAGGTATAAATCCCTATGTCACAAGATGGGTTGCCAACTGGCTCACTGACAGAACCCACACTGTGAAAGTAGTAGACTCCAAATCCGACTTTAGACCAGTGACAAGTGGAGTACCACAGGGTTCAGTCCTGGGTCCTCTCCTGTTTGGTATCTACGTCTCTGAAGTACAAGCTAACACAGAAGGTCTTTGGCTAATGCAGTTTGCAGATGACTGCAAACTAGGAGCCATAATTGAAACTCCTAACGATGTGGACATCCTACAAAAGGGCCTCACTGAGACAGATGCCTGGTGTCAAAGCCATGGCCTCAAGCTCAATGCCAAAAATTGCATTGTCATCCCCTTTGATAAAAACTCTGTACCCATGAACTACAACATAGGCGGTAGTATACTTAACACCAAAAATGTGATAAGAGACCTTGGGACACAGGTAGACAGTAGTCTCTTCTTTGATAATTACATCACCACAGTAGTCAGGAAATCCTTCTATGTGGCACACCTCATCACAAAAGGTTTCTCATCCAGTAAAAAAGAGGTCATTGATCCCCTCTACTCATCACTCATTAGACCCATTATAGAGTACAATGCCCCTTTTGGTATGTACCTCACAAGACATCTACAACAACTGGAAAGGCCGCAGAAATACCTCACAAAGAGGATTACCAGCCTCAAACAGATGCCCTATGCAGACTGTCTCAAAAAACTCCAGCTTTACTCTGTCGCATATCACCTACTCAGAGGTGATCTCTGCCTTACATGCAAAGCTATGTCAAACCCAGAGCTGTTGGACATGCTCCACTTAAAGAAATCCCAATCCCTCCGAGCTACACGCTCTAGGGACCTAAACCTTGTCACCACAATAAACAGAACATGCTGGAGGGATAGATTCCTGTCCCAGAGACTTCCCATACTCTGGAACAAACTACCTATCTATATCAAACAAAGCTCCTCATTAGCACTCTTCAAGAAAAATCTTGATGATTGGATGGGAAATAGGAAATTCACCCCGGGGATCACCTCTGTGGCTCTGCTCGACAGTGGCACAAGAAAATAATTTTCTTGGGTGGCAAAAGCCAGGGTAACTTTTTGGCTGGGCTTGTATAGGCCCCAGAGCCAATAGCCTAGTACCTACCTAGGAACCTATGAACCCATGTCACAGGATGGGTTCCAACTGGCTCATAGACAGAACCCACACTGTGAATGTAGCAGACTCCAAATCCAACTTCAGACCATTGACAAGTGGAGTACCACAGGGTTCAGTCCTGGGTCCTCTCCTGTTTGGTATCTACTTCTCTGAAGTATAGGCTAACGCAGAAGGTCTTTGGCTAACAAAGTTTGCAGATGACTGCAAACTGGGAGCCATAATCGAAACTCCTAACGATGTGGAAATCTTACAAAAGGGCCTCACTGAGACAGCTGCCTGGTGTCAAAGCCACGGCCTGAAGCTCAATGCCAAAAAGTGCATTGCCATCCCCTTTGGTAAAAACTCTGTACCCATGAACTACCACATAGGTGGTAGTCTACTTAACACCAAAAGTGTGATAAGAGACCTTGGGACACAAGTGGACAGTAGTCTCTCCTTTGGTAATCACATCATCACAGTGGTCAGGAAATCCTTTTACGTGGCACACCTCATCAGAAATGGTTTCTCATCCAGAAAAAAAGAGGTCATTGTTCCCCTCTACTCATCACTCATTAGACCCATTATAGAGTACAACACCCCTTTTGGTATGTACCTCACAAGACATCTACAACAACTGGAGAGGCCACAGAAATACCTCACAAAGAGGATTACTGGCCTCAAACAGACACCCTACGCAGACCGTCTAAAAAAACTCCAGCTTTACTCCGTCGCATATAGGTTCATAGATTAGTAGTAGTCTAACTGCCCTTGTGAACCATTTTAAGCCTAGCCAATTATTCCTTGTGAGACTCAAACCCTGCACTTGATGTTTGTAAGGCAAACACCTTAACCATTAGGCCACCCTCGCCTACTTGGAGGTGATCTCTGCCTAACATACAAAGCTATGTCAAACCCAGAGCTGTTGGACATGCTCCACTTAAAGAAATCCCAATCCCTCCAAACTACATGCTGTAAGGACCTAAACCTTGTCACCACAATAAACAGAACATGCTGGGGGGATAGATTCCTGTCCCAGAGACTTCCCATACTGTGGAACAAGGTACCCATCTATGTCAAACAAAGTTCCTCATTAGCACTCTTCAAGAAAAATCTTGATGATTGGATGGGAAATAGGAAATACACCCCGGGGATCACTTCTGTGGCTCTGCTCGACAGGGGCACAGGAAAATAATTTTCTTGGGTGGCATAAGCCAGGGAACCTTGTTGGCTAGGCTTACTTAGGCCCTTGGGCTGATAGCCTAATATCTACTTATGAACCTATGAATAACTATAACCCTGCCTTATCCTGGAACAAACTCCCCTTTGAAATTAGATCCCTTAAACACCCCAATCAATTCAGAACAGCCACTAGAGAATACCTAAAAACTAGCTGGTCTTGCCACTGCATACATCCACCCTCAACTACTCTCCCATGCATCAAAAACCTACTACCCTCCACCTACATACTCCCCCTGCATAATGTCTCACTTGCCTCATTTTTCCTGCACTATCTCACAAGAACCTTTCCTTCAGCAACCTAAAATCTTATCTCCATTCTCTCACCCTCCTTTACTCATCTCTCATCTTCACTCTCCCCCTATTCTCTCTCCTATTTATACTAGCCAAACTTGTCCACAAGGTTTGTATGTAACATTGGTATTTAACTATCTATGTATTTCACCCATTGGTTTATTACTTGACTCTTGCCACAGCCCCTTTCTCAACTACTATTGTAAAACTATACTCAAATTGTAAGTTAGTACTGAATGTTTCATGTTTTTTGCATTTAATCTTATCTCTTATGTAATTAAATTGTATCTCAATGTGGAGCTTTTCACCCCGGGTATTCGCTGAAAACAGGCCACTAGGTTCAGTCGGACTAACCCAGTCAACAAATGTAAAATAAAAAAAAATAATAATAAATAAATAATTCCTATAAGAGGTGGAGAAAAAGAAAGAATCATCTGGAATATGCTGGTTGAATAGGATATGCAACTTATTTAGTGAAGTGGCTTTTGAAAGAGTGAAAAAGTGAAGTGCATTCCTCAGAACAGAAACCTGCAGTCATACCTCTCATCTGTACAGATTTCTGCCTCATATTTATGGTTCACTTCTCATATGATTGTGGTTTTCTAGCAAATCATTGGCAGATCACTCAGGGTTTAAGTCAGGAGATAATGACAGACATTTGAGTTTCAGACTTCATACCCTTCAGAAAATCCATGCTAATGCAAAACCTGTTATTCTATCAACTTTCCAGGTGAGCAATATTTAAAAAGTTTCCCTATTTTGGGCCTTTGTCCCCCCATTATGTAAGGCTTTTTACAGATTTCTTGCTCTAGGAGGTTGAGAGGTATGACTGCAGTTATGAGGAATATGACCTTGAAATTGTGGCATCTTACCAAATTTATTTTTCTTTTCAGGTATAGCGATCCGAAAGTCAGATGGTGGGAGTGTGGGGATACAGCCTAACCATGCTCCTTTCAAAATGCTTTAAATTTCTAACTGTGAGTTTGTAATTCTTTATTTTAAGTAAATGCAGTTGAATTTTCCATGTGACATGACTCAACCTTCCATTAGAGAGAATCTATCCAGTGAGCAAGGAAATAGGCTGATTTAGTAGACATAATGACCCTTATCTGTAGTCATACGCTATGTTTGTGGGGGGGGGGGGTTGCCTCCCCTAATTTCGACCTTATCATGGTATTTTAAATTTCCCCTACAACCTTATGTTTTGCTGAAAAGGAATTTTATTCGCTTATTGCTTCCTTAGGCCAAATACCAACTGAGTGTCACCTTCAAAAGACTGCTTACCAGTAGTGAAGTAATAAAAAATGAGTAGGCAGTTGCATAGCTTTTCTTTTATTAACTTTATCTTTGGTGTTTTCATTATGTTGATTTGTCTTTCTGAATTATCATCTTCATCTGTGGTTAACACGTCTAACCTGCTTGTGTGACTCACTTTTTTCATGTTGCTTTCCTTTATCTTGTCTGATTGTCATTGGGTCAGCAGAAGCCTTGTCACATACTCTTTGACCCAGATATTTAGACCACTGTCATCACTTTCCTGTTCGTTTTGTCTGTGCTTGTCAGCTCTGACCTTTTCTCATTATACACTGATGCTGCTG